>NC_053026.1:290899095-290982369 GCF_003073215.2 Triticum urartu | reverse complement strand
AGACTTAGTGAAATTAACACTAGTCTGAAATTTCAGATCACGATGCTCCCTTCGGAGCAGCAAAACAATATGATACATGACCTGAACATGACAAGTAAGAACATGGCATGGAGCTACTAAACAAGCTTAACAAAAGTCCCAAAGTGACCTGGGGCCAAAAGGGATCACAAAATATATTAACGGGCACACGAACATAGCATAAAACACAATCAGTTTTCAGACTTAGTGAAAACTGAGACATGCTGAAATATAACTCACGAAGGCATGTAAACGAGCTCGATGCACTCACCATGGTGCAAGTCACAGAAAGGCAAGCATTCATCCATTAATAAGGCACAAAATACAAGCTATACATGGAAAGAACAATGGCATAGCATGCACGGATCAACTACAACAACGCCGGCAAAATCGCAAACGAGTTGACGATCTGCCCAGATTCACCACGAAGCAAAAGTAGAGATTGATTGAGTCAACCTAGAGCACTCCAAATATGTAAACAAAGACATGGATGGATAGAGCATAACATAAATATCAAAACTTCCTTACTGATCATCCTCAAAAGAGGCACGGATCACTAGGAAACAAGCTGGACATATAGCATCATGAACTAAAATATCCCAGACTTAGTGAAAATCACTAAGTCCCTGAAATCAGCAATCTCAGGTACCTCTCTTCGCAAGCTTGCACAAGACAACAAACACATCCTAAAAATGCATGGGTGGCACCTCTGGAAAGAAGACAAAATGCTTAACAATTCATCCCAAAGGGGCACAGGCATATCATGCACGAATTAAACATGGCAAAAATGACAAAAGTGCATGAAGAACTAACGGATCTGCAATTTAACTCACGAAGCCTCCTTCTAACAGCATTTTGGGCATCAAGATGAACTCAAATGCAAATGATGCAATGGAATGAAATGATGTACATGTCGAGACGAAGATTTTGATATATCATATGCCCAAAACGGAGCTACGGTTGCGGAGATACAAGCAGTCAAAGGTAGCACGAAAATTAGGGTTTCGGGGGAGAGGGGTCGACCCAGATCTAGATCCAGCGGCACGGATTACGAGGCGGCCAGGGCACTGTAGCACGAGTCGCCGGAGGAGCTCGTCGCCGGAGCCGGTGGAGGAGGGGAGGCCGGCGAGGCGGCGGGGAGAGGCCGGGGCGGCGCCGGGGAGGCCGGGGGAGGCCGGTGGCGGCGCCCGGCGGCGGTGGACGCGGCCCGCGCGCCGGCGAGGGGCGGCGGCGGCCGGCGCCGATGCGGGCGGCGGCAGGGCGCGCCGGCGACGAGGGCGGCGGCGGGCGGAGCGTCGGGCGGCGGCGGCCTCGGGCGAAGGAGGAGGCGGCGGCGGTGACGGCGGCGGCGCCACGTGGCGTTCGGCGATTGGCGGCGGGGGACGGGCGGACGTTGTCCGGTCGGATCCGGACACGTGCGTCGGTGGGGGGGGGGTTTGATCTGCTTTTTTTTAGGAGGAGGACGGGGAGGAAGACGAGATCCGAAAATGGGGGGCCTTTAAATAGGCATAAGTGGAGCTAGGAGAGTCCAAATGAGGTGCGGTTTTCGCCCACGCGATCGTGATCGAACGATTTAGGACATGGAGCAGAGTTTGGTGGGTTTTGGGCCAAATTTAGGGGGTGTTGGGCTGCAAGACACACGAGGCCTTTTCGGTCCCTCGGTTAACCGTTGGAGTATCAAACGAAGTCCAAATGATACGGAACTTGACAGGCGGTCTACCTGTAGTAAACCAAGGCCGCATGACAAGTCTCGGTCCAATCCGGAAATGTTTGAACCCCACACACGAAAGAAGGCTAGAAATGACCACCGGAGGAGAACGAAGCGCCGGAATGCAAAACGGACAACGGGGAAAATGCTCGAATGCATGAGATGAACATGTATGCAAATGCAATGCACGTGATGACATGATAAGAGATGCACGAAAAAGAAAAACAACACACGGAGACAAAGACCCGAACCCGAGAAATAAATGTAACTTAGCGCTGGAGACGGCAAGAGTTGGATACAAATATGGAAAGTATAACTGGGGCGTTACAACACTCCACCACTACGAAAAGATCTCATCCCGAGATCTAGGACTGAAAGAACTCCGGGTACTCAGAACGGAGGTGATCCTCGCGTTCCCAGGTAGCTTCACGATCGGAATGGTGTGACCACTTGACTTTGAGAAATTTGATTGACTTGTTGCGAGTCTTGCGTTCAGTCTCTTCAAGAATGGCAACTGGGTGCTCACGGTAAGAGAGATCTTCTTGGAGCTCAATGTCCTCGAAGTTGACGGTGCGGTCAGGCGTCTTGAAGCACTTTCGGAGCTGAGAGACATGGAACACATCATGCACATTGGCAAAGTTTGAAGGAAGCTCGAGCTGATAGGCGAGGTCGCCTCTCTTGCTGACAATCTTGAAAGGTCCGACATATCTGGGGGCAAGCTTCCCTTTGATACCGAAGCGACGAGTACCTTTCATAGGAGAGACGCGGAGGTAAACGTGATCTCCGATCTCGAAAGCCAAATCACGGTGCTTACTATCATAGTAGCTCTTCTGGCGGGATTGGGCTGCTTTGAGGTTATCACGAATGACCTTGCACATTTCTTCTGCCTCTGTGATCAGGTCATTACCCAGCAGCTGACGTTCACCGGTTTCAGACCAGTTGAGAGGGGTATGGCACTTCCTGCCATATAGAATTTCAAAGGGGGCCTTGCCCGAACTTGCTTGAAAACTGTTGTTGTATGAGAATTCAGCATAAGGAAGACAGTCCTCCCACTTCATGCCGAAGGAGATCACACAAGCCCTGAGCATGTCTTCGAGAATCTGGTTGACACGCTCGACTTGACCGCTTGTTTGAGGATGGAAAGCAGTGCTGAAGCGGATGCTGGTGCCCATGGCCTTCTGAAAAGAATCCCAAAACTTGGAGGTAAAGATGCTGCACGGTCTGAAGATATCACTTGAGGAATACCGTGCAGAGAGACAATGCGAGAGGTATAGAGTTCCGCCAATTGAGCTGCAGTGATCGACTCTTTGATAGGCAGAAAGTGAGCCACTTTGGTGAGCTTGTCGATGACGACGAATATAGCATCATTGCCACGCTTGGACTTTGGAAACCCAGTCACGAAGTCCATTTCAATGTGGTCAAACTTCCATTCTGGAATGGCAAGAGGTTGGAGGAGACCTGCTGGCCTTTGGTGTTCTGCCTTCACTCTTCTGCAGACATCACACTCGTTCACGAATTGAGCGATTTCGCGCTTCATTCGAGTCCACCAATAAGCTTTCTTGAGATCCTGATACATCTTCGTACTACCAGGGTGGATGGAGAGGAGAGAGTTGTGAGCCTCATTCATGATCACTTTACGACGTTCACCTTTGGGCACAACAATTTGATCCTCGAAGAAGAGAGTGTCCTTGTCATCAAGTCGGTAACACTTGTACTTGGACTGACTCTTTGCAATACCAATCTTCACCTTTTTCACCATAGCATCAAGAAGCTGGGCTTGGCGAATCTGGTCTTCCAAGGTAGGAGAAACTTGAAGGTTGGCGAGGAAACCTTGAGGAACAATTTGAAGATTCAGTTTGCGGAAGGCTTCACAAAGCTCGGGTTGATAGGGCTTGAGAATCAGACTGTTGCAATATGCTTTTCTGCTCAAAGCGTCAGCAATCACATTAGCCTTGCCTGGAGTATACTCAATACTTGGATTGTACTCTTGAATCATTTCGACCCATCGAGTTTGCCTTAGGTTGAGATTAGGCTGAGTGAAGATGTACTTGAGACTCTTGTGATCAGTGAAAATGTCCACTTTTCTTCCCAATAGAAGATGTCTCCAAGTCGACAAAGCATGCACAACTGCCGCCAACTCGAGATCATGAGTGGGGTAGTTCTTCTCATTAGGCTTCAACTGGCGAGATGTATAAGCAACAACTTTCTTCTCTTGCATCAATACTGCGCCAAGACCTTGGAGAGAGGCATCACAAAAGACCTCGTATGGCTTGGATTCATCAAGTGGAGTCAGAACTGGAGCAGTGATCAACTTCTCTTTCAAAGTGTTGAAAGCAATGTCACACTCTGGAGACCAAACGTACTTAACGTGCTTCTGAAGAAGATTTGAGAGAGGCTTCGCGATCTTGGAAAAGTTTTCAAGGAATCTTCGGCAGTAACTTGCGAGACCGAGAAAACCGCGGAGTTGCTTCACATTCTGAGGAGGTTCCCAATTCACAATTGCGGACACCTTCTCGGGATTCACGGAAATGCCCTTGGCAGAGATGATATGACCAAGATAAAGAACCTCATCGAGCCAAAATTCACACTTGGAGAACTTGGCGTAGAACTGATGTTCCCTGAGCTTGTCAAGAACCAAACGCAAGTGCTTGGCATGATCTTCCTTGTTCTTCGAGAAAACCAGAATGTCATCGAGATAGACCAAAACGAAGTCATTGGTGTAGGCGTTGAAGATAAAGTTCATCATGCGAGAGAACGTCGGAGGAGCGTTGGCGAGGCCAAAAGACATGACTGTGTATTCATATGAACCAAAGCTTGTTCTGAATGCTGTCTTGGGAGTATCTTCTTCACGAATGCGAATCTGGTGATAACCCATACGGAGATCAATCTTGGAGAATACTTGAGCACCTTTGAGTTGTTCGAACAGCTCATTAATGTTGGGAAGTGGGTATTTGTTCTTGATGGTCTTCTTGTTCACTGGACGGTAATCAACACAAAGTCGACTCGATCCATCCTTCTTCTTCACAAAAAGAACACCACAACCCCACGGAGAAGTACTAGGCCAGATGAGACCCAATCTTTCTTGCTCATCGAGTTGTTTCTTCAACTCCTTCAACTCTTCGGGGCCGAGCTTGTAGGGACGTTTGCACACAGGTTCCGTACCGGGCTCAAGTTCAATAACAAATTCAACCGGCCGGTTTGGAGGCATCCCTGGAAGTTCTTCTGGGAAGACGTCTTGATACTCACAAACAACCGGAATCTGCGAAATAGCATCCAATTCACCCTTCGCATTGAGAGAAAACAACCGGATGGTATTATCCCGAGCGGCAAAGACAATGACATCCTCAGACGAATGAGTCAGTTGAATCTGCCTGGCTGCACAATCGAGGTGAGCCTTGTGTTTAGAGAGCCAGTCCATCCCGAGAATAAGATCAATATCCAAGTTGCCAAGAATCATTGCAGAAGCCAGAAACTTGAAATCACCCAACATGATAGAAACATCCGGAACTATTGAAGTAGCCCTCATAGACTTAGCCGGAGAAACCACTCCCATAAGTTTACCCAACATTTGTGAAACGAAGTCATGCTTGGAAACAAAAGATCTTGACATGAAACAATGCGATGCACCAGAGTCAAAAAGAACTTTTGCTGGAAAAGAGTTAACTGGAAAGTTTCCCATGATCACATCTGACGAGTCCTCTGCCTGAGCTGCATTCATCAAATTGACCTTGGCATGCTTGGGGTTATGCTTGACCATAGCTGTACTTGCCGATCTCACTGGAGGAGGAGGAGGAAGACGCCTCTGGTTGAAACACTTGTTGGCATAGTGACCCTTCTGTTGGCACTTGTTGCACGTGACCTCTGAAAGCGGACGGTGATACGGAGCACTCGATCTTGGAGCTTGAGACGAAGTCTTGTTCTGAAAGCCTGGGTTGGGGGGGGGGGGAGAAACCACTGCCACCTTTGCTCTTCTGCTGATACGGCTGACGGAATGGAGGAGGAGAAAGCCAATACTTCTGCTGCTTGGCCACTTGAGTAGAGGAAGACGGAGTAACATCTCTGGCACGCTTCCTGGAAGCATCACACCTCAACTGAGCAGCCTCTTGTTTCAGTGCCATGTTGTAGAACTCATCGTATCTCAACGGCTCGAAGAGGACAAGAGCGAGCTGAATTTCTTCACGAAGACCACCCCTGAACTGATAGATCATGCTCTTCTCATCAGGAACATCCTGCTTGGCAAAACGGGCGAGCTTCTGGAACAACTTGTTGTAGTCATAGACAGACAAAGAGCCTTGCTTCAGATTGCGGAATTCCTTACGCTTACTTTCAACCACACTTTGAGGAATGTGATGAGCGCGGAAATCTTGACGGAAATCATCCCAAGTGATCACACGTCCACCTCTGGAATCCTTGTACTACTGGAACCACTCTGCAGCCTGATCTTTGAGCTGGAAAGAAGCGAACTTGACGAAATCTTCAGGCCTGACGTTGCTGCATTCAAAATGCTTGCCCAGATCCACTAGCCAATCGTCAGCATCGGTAGCCTCAACACAATTGCTGAACGTCTTTGGACCATTTGCGAGGAACTGGTTCAGTGTAGCAAAATGGTTCTGATTGCTGCCTTGATTCCCTTGACTGCCTTGATTGCGCTCTTGGAGAATTTGCATGATCAACTGTGTATTTGCATTAGTAGCGGCCATCACAGCTTGCCATGCTTCCGGAGGAGGCGGAGGTGGAGGCGGGTCAGGATTCAGAGTCGTGCGCGTTGGAGGAGCCATCCTGAACAGGTTGACCACCATTAGCACATTGATAGACAAATATTGAAGCTGAATCCAACGGAATGAAAATTGCAACATAAAGTCTTCACATCCGAACAAAATGAACGAATGCACTTCTCTTGAAGTGGTCACATATTCCTAAATTGCGAAGCCACGAAGAATCAGGTAGAAGGGGTACATCAACGGGGGATGGAATCAACACATGACGTCGAAGCAAAACGAAAGCCACAACTCGAAATAAAACCAAGGGTTGGCTTGCGGAATAAGCCGGAACAAATACATGATAGAAATTTCGTCCGAAGTTTTCGTGGTGGGACCTACACGGGCTCGATCGTACAGCACCATCATGTACAAGGCAGTGCACATGACATACGAAGCGTCCCCGAGTCAGCATAGCCAAGGACTCTTTAAGACACAACGAGACCACTGTAAAATCGACCGTGAATAGGAGAACCACTAGACGTCGAACCCCAATTTCATATCATACATCTGTGGGAAAGATATCCTAAGAGCTACTTGAATAACCACCTATGAAATTCCCGAAATTTTCCCAGTTATGCAATCAGGTGTTGGGGAAACAGGGGAGCATAATATCTCACTCAAGCTAGAAAATCCTACATCCAGCTGTATCCATCCTTCAACACATAACCAAGAAACCTTCGGAAACCATCTATCTCAACCTTCGAAAAGCATCCGTTATACAAGTTATGGCGATACTCCCGAACTCCCGCCCCAGTACTGGGTGGCGTCGAGGTTATCTCACCAACGAACTGCATAAAGGAGATTTTTGATGTCGCGCACATATCTCAAGTATACCAGAATTGCAACGATAAAATTGTGACGACAACACCTCGGAGCTCAACTCCCCGGGACACTGCCACAACCCCTAAAGACAGGAGGCACCAAGAACAATGTTCTCGTCACAAAACCATCGGAACAAAACCAAGATACTCGCGTGATCCTAAATTTTTTTTTGTGAAATTTGAGAAGAGAAGAGTCAAAACTCTACGTCAGGATGCCTTACCAGAGCGATGAGGAGGTTGGGAAGTAAAAAGAATTCCTAAGCTCTCCGATATAAAATTCCTAAGGACTCAAAACATTTTTCTAGACACAACTCGGCTGCTAAAAACGATCAAGCAATGGGGCTCCTAAGGTCGGGGAAGGCTCTGATACCAACTTGTAACGCCCTCGATGCGGCTATATCTCCCACGTGTCGAGGCACGACTTATAGGCATAACCGCATTGAAAGCAATGTCGCAAGTCGGGAAATCATCACACATCCCATGTACATAGATAATATAAAGGGGAGGTACATAGTTGGCTTACACTCGCCACGTCACACAAAAGTACATAAATAACATCCATCATACAAATCACTCATGGCCCGACTATGGTGCCAAAATAGAAAAGACCCCCAACATGCGACAAGGCCCTGAATCGATAACCCCAACTAGGCACCACTACTGATCATCGGGAAAGGAAACATAATAACGCTGAGAGTCCTCGTCGAACTCCCACTTGAGCTCGTACTCGTCACCTGGAGCGGAATCACCTGGACCTGCATCTGGAATTATAGTATCTGTGAGCCACAGGGACTCAGCAATCTCGCACCCTCGCGATCAAGACTATTTAAGCTTATAGGAGTGGATAAGGCAAGTATATGTGGAGCTGCAGCAAGCGACTAGCATCTGTGGTGGCTAACTTATACGCAAAAGAGAGCGAGAAGAGGAGGCAAGGCGCGAGCGAGAATCTAGAGGAACAACCTGCGCAAGCATTACTCCAACACCGTGTCCACTTCCCGGACTCCGCCGAGAAGAGGCCATCACGGCAACACACTCAGTTGATTCATTTTAATTAATTAAGGTTTAAGTTATCTACAACCGGACATTAACAAATTCCCATCTGCCCATAACCGCGGGCACGGCTTTCGAAAGTTCAATCCCTGCAGGGGGGTTCCAACTTAGCCCATGACAAGCTCTCACGGTCAACGAAGGAATAGACCTCCTCCCAAGACATTCCGATCAGACTCGGTATCTCGGTAACTCAAGACACTTCGACAGGGTAAAACAAGTCCAGCAACACCACCCGCTGTGCTGACAAATCCCGATAGGAGCTGCACATATATCGTTCTCAGGGCACACCGGATAAGCTAAGCGTACGGGAGCCAACGTAACCCAAGTTGCCGAGGGACGGCCCCGCACGGTGCTCTAGTTTGGACCAACACTCAGAGGAGCACTGGCCCGGGGGGGTTAAAATAAGATGACCCTTGAGTCTGCAGAACCCAAGGGAAGGAAAAAAAGGCTAGGTGGCAAATGGTAAGACCAATGTTGGGCATTGCTGGAAAAGCTTTAATCAAGGCGAAATATCAAGGGGTTCCCATTATAACCCAACCGCGTAAGGAACGCAAAATCCAGGAACATAACACCGATATGACAGAAAACTAGGGCGGCAAGAGTGGAACAAAACACTAGGCGAGAGGCCGAGCCTTCCACCCTTTACCATGTATATAGATGCATTAAGATAACATGGAAATATAATGATATCCCAACAAGTAAATAAGTGTCCCAATAAGGAACGGCTCCAAACTTCACCTGCAACTAGCAACGCTATAAGAGGGGCTGAGCAAAGCGGAAACATAGCCAATCAACGGTTTGCTAGGACAAGGTGGGTTAGGGGTTTACATGGCAATTAGGAGGCTGACAAGCAAAAGGTAGGCATCGTAGCATTGGCAAAGCAAGAGAGAGCAAACTAGCACAGCAAAGATAGTAGTGATTTCGAGGGTATGATCATCTTGCCTGCACAGTTGTCAGAGTTGGCTGGATCCTCACAAGCAAACTCAACGGGCTCCTCGGTAGCGAACTCGTCTCCCGGATCTACCCAACAAGACAAACAAACAACAAGGATACAATCAACCACGTGCAAGACCAAGCAACAAGATAAAATGATGATATGCTATGCGGGATGCGATGCGGGATGCAAAATGCAAGATATGACAGGAAATGCATGAAACTAGCCTCAACTTGGAATTCGAAGGGTTCCACTGGATAGAGGGGATGAAATCGCTTGAAAACGATATAAAGATCATTGGAATCGGAGTTACGGTTTGGAAATGGCAAGCGTTTTAAGATATGACACCGGTCTGCGATTTACAGCAAGTATGCATCTAAATGCAACGAAAAGAACATGCTACAGCCACCAAACATGACAACAAAATACATGGCAGGGATGCACAAAAGATGCTTAACAAAAGACTAGCACTGAGCCACGGCCAATTCATCCATTATGAGGTTCAAACAAGCATGGAAAAAACGCAAATGCGAAACAGATTCCAGACTTAGTGAAATTAACACTAGTCTGAAATTTCAGATCACGATGCTCCCTTCGGAGCAGCAAAACAATATGATACATGACCTGAACATGACAAGTAAGAACATGGCATGGAGCTACTAAACAAGCTTAACAAAAGTCCCAAAGTGACCTGGGGCCAAAAGGGATCACAAAATATATTAACGGGCACACGAACATAGAATAAAACACAATCAGTTTTCAGACTTAGTGAAAACTGAGACATGCTGAAATATAACTCACGAAGGCATGTAAACGAGCTCGATGCACTCACCATGGTGCAAGTCACAGAAAGGCAAACATTCATCCATTAATAAGGCACAAAATACAAGCTAGACATGGAAAGAACAATGGCATAGCATGCACGGATCAACTACAACAACGCCGGCAAAATCGCAAACGAGTTGACGATCTGCCCAGATTCACCACGAAGCAAAAAGTAGAGCTCGATTGAGTCAACCTAGAGCACTCCACATATGTAAACAAAGACATGGATGGATAGAGCATAACATAAATATCAAAACTCCCTTACTGATCATCCTCAAAAGAGGCACGGATCACTAGGAAACAAGCTGGACATATAGCATCATGAACTAAAATATCCCAGACTTAGTGAAAATCACTAAGTCCCTGAAATCAGCAATCTCAGGTACCTCTCTTCGCAAGCTTGCACAAGACAACACACACATCCTAAAAATGCATGGGTGGCACCTCTGGAAAGAAGACAAAATGCTTAACAATTCATCCCAAAGGGGCACAGGCATATCATGCAAATTAAACATGGCAAAAATGACAAAAGTGCATGATGAACTAACGGATCTGCAATTTAACTCACGAAGCCTCCTTCTAACAGCATTTTGGGCATCAAGATGACCTCAAATGCAAATGATGCAATGGAATGAAATGATGTACATGTCGAGACGAAGATTTTGATATATCATATGCCCAAAACGGAGCTACGGTTGCGGAGATACAAGCAGTCAAAGGTAGCACGAAAATTAGGGTTTCGGGGGAGAGGGGTCAACCCAGATCTAGATCCAGCGGCACGGATTACGAGGCGGCCGGGGCACTGTAGCACGAGTCGCCGGAGGAGCTCGTCGCCGGAGCCGGTGGAGGAGGGGAGGCCGGCGAGGCGGCGGGGAGAGGCCGGGGCGGCCGGGGGAGGCCGGGGCGGCGCCGGCGGGCGGGACGGCGGCCCGCGCGGCGAGGGGCGGCGGCGGCCGGCGCCGATGCGGGCGGCCGGCGGGGCTGGGCGGTGGCGCGGCGGGGGGCGGCGTGGGCGGCGCAGGGCGGCGGGCGGCGGCGGGCGGACGTGTCCGGTCGGATCCGGACACGTCCGTCGGTGGGGGGTTTGATCTGTTTTTTTTTAGGAGGACGGGGAGGAAGACGAGATCCGAAAAATGGGGGGCCTTTAAATAGGCATAAGTGGAGCTAGGAGAGTCCAAATGAGGTGCGGTTTTCGCCCACGCGATCGTGATCGAACGATCTAGGACATGGAGCAGAGTTTGGTGGGTTTTGGGCCAAATTTAGGGGGTGTTGGGCTGCAACACACACGAGGCCTTTTCGGTCCCTCGGTTAACCGTTGGAGTATCAAACGAAGTCCAAATGATACGAAACTTGACAGGCGGTCTACCGGTAGTAAACCAAGGCCGCATGACAAGTCTCGGTCCAATCCGGAAATGTTTGAACCCCACACACGAAAGAAGGCTAGAAATGACCACCGGAGGAGAACGAAGCGCCGGAATGCAAAACGGACAACGGGGAAAATGCTCGAATGCATGAGATGAACATGTATGAAAATGCAATGCACGTGATGACATGATAAGAGATGCACGAAAAAGAAAAACAACACACGGAGACAAAGACCCGAACCCGAGAAATAAATATAACTTAGCGCCGGAGACCGCAAGAGTTGGATACAAATATGGAAAGTATAACTGGGGTGTTACACAACACCTCATCCCTCCTTTATAGTATTGGCTTTTCCTATAGACTCAATGTGATCTTGGATCACTAAAATAGAAAATGTAGAGTCTTGATCTTGAAGCTTGAGACAATCCTTTGTCCTTAGCATCTTGAAGGGGTTCCACATCCTCTAGTCCATGCCACTTCATTGTTGAACTTATCTGAAACATACTAGGTAAAAGTGTTAGTCCAACAAGAGATATGTTGTCATTAATTACCAAAACCACCTAGGGAGCACTTGTGCTTTAAATCTCCCCCTTTTTGGTAATTGATGGCAACATACATCAAAGCTTTAGATAAATAAATAGAGAATAGCAAGTAAAGCTTTGGAAAGACATGTAACAAGCATAGGCTCCCCCTACATGTATGCAAACATGTGAATGTGGTATATAGAAGCATGTGATAGCATAACCATGACAGAGTAGCAATGTGTTACATGTATCTTGGCTATATGCATCAGAGCAAATGATGAAAATATGAGAACTGTACCTTCATGCTCATGAGTCCTTCTTGCAAACAGTATGTACATCAGCAAGAATTTCTCATGCACATGACTATGATGCATATACTTACCTTGTGGTCTTGAGTTGGCTAGGATGGGATGAGCCTGCGTAAACAAGGTTAGATAACACAGATACACCCACTAGCTAGAGCAAACAAAAGAAACCACAAGAGTACCAAGACTGGGATGACATGTAGAGTGAGTACAGAGTACCACGATAGATATTGACATGTCCCCAAAGAGAAAGATATGCAATGAATTTGAGAATTTTTCTTTCCCTTGGATGTCTTGCTCCCCCCTGAATCTAGCATGGGATGCTGGGAGAAGATAGGGAACAGAAAAACAGAGCTCAAAGAAACAAATGAACAGAGCTAATGCAAAGCACATATGAACATGTCTTTCCCCCAAGAAGACATGTGGCATCTCTCCTCTTGAACATCAAGCATCTGGGATCCTTGAAGATTACTCTTTCCTGGAGTATTCCCTCCCCCTAGAGATATGATTAAGCTTTGATGTGATCTCTCTCTCCCCCTTTGACATCAATTTCCAAGAAGGATCTTCTGGAATTTGTTGTGAATGGGTTCGGTCCTTGAATCACAGTACAAAGCATTAAGGTAAATGTGATGCTTGCAGAGGACAAGATTCATTGAGTGAAGCCGGATCAAGAATAAAGCAGGAATAAATGGCAAAATGTTTTTCCTGTATTGAAGTCGGTGTCACCGAGTTGTATGCTTCGGTTGCTCCGAAAATCTGCGGTTAGACCGGAAACATGAAACCGGTGGAACCGAGTTCATCACAGAGAAAAACACTTGTCACCTCAGCTCACTAGACAAATAAGATCTCACAAAGATTTGCAATGAATTGGATGCAGAAAATGCAGAACAAAGAAAACAAAGAAAAGAACCTAAAGGATCTAGATGAAGTTGTTTTTTTGAAAAGGGGAAACAAATATGCATGAGACAAATGCAAGAGCACGGAAAAGAACACAAGAGAACTTCATCTAGAGTTGGGCGGTGACAAAGTCACCTATGTTAGAGTACATTGACTTAGGAGTCAAGTGAGATCACTTGATCATAGGTCGTACTCATCATTTTAGCTCAAAATGGGGTTACCATTTTTCGTTTAAGTATCTTAATGTATTCACATCTTGTCGAGTTGCTTTGACTCATGACTTGGAGTAAAGCTACTCTAAGATGGAATAACATACCTTGGGTGGCGGTGTTGATCTTGATCATGTAGTTGAACTGGTGTGGGTTGCTCAAGGTTGATGTAGCCCATCAAGAGTTGGGAGCACCCTTTGGATTTTGAGTTCATCTACCTACATGGGTTAGTTTTCGCAAGGAAGAGCACTTGTGTATCCAACATGACAATCATGAAACTCAACATAGAATTTGTCAAAGGATATGTTTGAAAGGTTTCGTGCTTCCTTGTCATCAACCAACATTGTGTAGAGACTTGGTGATGTAGAGATTGCTCAAGATGTGAGTGAGTTGCAATCTCATAGAATTAGATTCATCCAAGTACCTACAAGGGTTAGATAACATGCAAGGTGCAAATATATCCAAGACATAAGATTATCATCATAAGAGAAATATCAAGGATTAGTCATAAGCTCAAGTCTTGCATGTATCGAATGGAGTTCCTACTCCAAGTTTGAAGCATAAATGATGTTAAATTCACCTCTTAACCTGCAAAACACTTTCTCATCAAGTGGTTTAGTGAATATATCCGCTAATTGCTTATCGGTGCGAACATGCTTAAGGTTTATGTCACCCTTAGCAACATGATCTCGAATGAAATGATGATGAACTTCAATATTCTTAGTTCGAGAGTGTTGCACGGGATTGTGAGCAATCTTGATAGCACTTTCATTGTCACAAAGTAATGGAACATGTTTCACATATATCCCATAATCTTTAAGAGTTTGGGTCATCCAAAGTAATTGAGCACAATATGAACCAGCGGCAATGTATTCCGCTTAGGCGGTGGATAAGGATACGAGTTTTGTTTCTTGGAAGACCAAGACACAAGAGATCTACCAAGGAATTGACAAGTACCCGAAGTGGACTTTCTATCAACCTTGTCACCAGCATAGTCCGAGTCGGAGTAGCCAACAAGATCAAAGGAAGCCCTCTTTGGATAGCAAATGCGAAAATTTGGTGTATGTATCAAGTATCTCACTATCCTCTTCACGGCCTTAAGATGACATTCCTTAGGAGCAGCTTGATATCGTGCACACATACACACACTTAGCATGATATCGGGGCGCGAAGCACATAGATATAATAATGAACCAATCATAGAGCGATAAACTTTTTGATCGACTGGTTCACCATCTTTGGTCAAATCAAGGTGTCCCTAGTAGGCATGGGTGTAGTCATACCTTTGCATTCTTGCATATTGAACTTCTTGAATAAGTCCTTGGTGTACTTTGTTTGAGATACAAAGGTGCCTTCCTTAGTTTTCTTGATTTGCAAACCAAGAAAGAATTTGAGTTCACTCATCATAGACATCTCAAACTTCTCCGACATTAGCTTCCCAATCTTTTCATTAAAATGAGGGTTAGTTGATCCAAATATAATATCATCAACACAAATTTGGCATACAAATAGTTCTCCATTAACCCTTTTAGTAAAAAGAGTAGAATCTATTTTTCCAATTTCAAAGCCTTTTTCAATAAGGAACTTGGTCAAGCATTTATACCATGCTCTAGGAGCTTGTTTAAGACCATAAAGGGCTTTGTGAAGTTTGTAGACATGATTAGGTTTCTTAGGATTGACAAAGCCGGGAGGTTGCTTAACATAAACTTCCTCCTCAATTTCACCATTTAGAAAAGCACTTTTAATGTCCATTTGGTACAAAGTGATATCATGGTGATTAGCATAATTAAGTAAGATGCGAATGGACTCAAGTCTAGCAACGGGAGCATATGTCTCACCATAGTCCATACCTTCGACTTGTGTGTAGCCTTGGGCGACGGGACGTGCTTTATTGCAAACCACTTGTCCATCTTCATCCTGCTTGTTGCGAAACACCCATTTGGCACCAATGATGTTGTGGTTGTTGTCAGGCTTTTCGACCAATGTCCACACTTGATTCCTCTCAAAGTTGTGTAGCTCTTCATGCATAGCGTTTATCCAATCCGGATCTTCCAATGCTTCTTCAACCTTCATAGGTTCAATGCGAGAGATGAATGTATAGTGTTCACAAAAGTTAGCTAAACGAGTTTTTGAGCGAGTGATTCTCCCGGTTTGGATATCATTGTAGATTTGCTCCACGGGATGATCTTTAGCAATTCTTGCTCGAACTCGTGAAAGCTTTTGCTTGGGTCTTGGTTGAACATCTTCTTCGTCTTGTTCTTCTCCTTGGCCTTCTTCATTGTTAGCGTTGTCGTTCTCTTGTCGTGGTGGAGAAGGAGGTTGTTGACGTTCTTGGTGCACTTCCTCGTTTTCTTCATCTTGGTGTGTCCCGCTCGTGGATGCTTCCGTATCAACTCTTGGTTCACCTTGTTGTGAGGTAGAAGCTTCCACTTGGACGGACGAGGTACTCTCCTTTACCTCCATTGGACGAATCTTGCTAATAGACAAGTCTTGGATTGCTTCCGAGGGATCTTTGTCTCCTACATCAATTGGCAATTGCTCTACTTGCGAGCCGTTAGATTCATCAAACTTCACATCTACCGTTTCTTCAACCTTTCGGGTGAAATTGTTGTAAACACGGTATGTGTGAGAGTTTGAGCCATAACCAAGTAGGAAACCTTCATGAGACTTAGGAGCAAATTTAGAACGATGATGCTTATCAAGAATGTAGCACTTTGAGCCGAATACTCGAAAGTATCCAACTTGGGGTTTGTTACCGGTGAGGAGCTCGTATGCCATCTTGCCGAGTAGCTTGTGAAGATACAAGCGATTTGTTGCATGACAAGCTGTCTCAACCGCTTCCACCCAAAAGTGTTTTGGCGTCTTGTACTCATCAAGCATCATTCTTGCCATCTCGATAAGAGTCCGGTTCTTCCTCTCAACAACTCCATTTTGTTGAGGTGTGTACGTAGCCGAGAACTCATGTGTAATCCCTTCTTCGTCAAGAAAGGTGTCCACATTTGCGTTCTTGAACTCCGTCCCGTTGTCGCTCCGAACCTTCTTGATCTTCATGTCAAATTGATTTTGGGCCTTCCTAGAAAAGTTTTTGAAGATCTTTTGGACCTGCGATTTGTCATCAAGAAAGAAAACCCACGTAAATCTTGAAAAATCATCAACTATGACTAGACCAAATGAGTTACCACCGAGACTCTTGTAGGCATTTGGACCAAAAAGATCCATGTGAAGTAGCTCGAGTGGTCTTCTTGTGGTCATGATGTTCTTAGCGCGATGACTTCCTCCAACTTGTTTCCCTGCTTGACAAGCACTACAAAGTCTGTCAGTGTCAAATATGACATCGTTAACGCCAAGGATATGATTTCCTTTAATGAGTTTGTCAAGGTTTCGCATGCCCACATGGCCTAGCCTTCTATGCCACAACCAGCCTTTAGAAGATTTAGCAATTAAGCCAGTTTTAGGTTGAGCCTTTTTAGTGAAATCAACAATGTAAAGATCTCCTCTACGTATACCGGTAAAGACCATTTTATGATTATCTCTATGAAACACTTGGCAATCTACTTCAATGAATAAGACATTGAAACCGAAATCCGCAAGTCTAGAAACTAAAAGTAAATTGTATCCATGAGATTCAACGAGCATGACATTTTGTATGGAGCTATCATGTGAGATGGCCACCTTACCAAGGCCAACCACCTTACCCTTTGAATTATCACCAAAAGTGACATACTTTCGAGGACCGTCATTTTCATCAAGCTCACGGAACATGTCTTTATCTCCGGTCATACAATCAGTACATCCACTATCAAGGACCCATTCATTTCCTCCAGCCATGTAGCCACGAAGATTTTCCATAAGACCAAAGTGTCTCATCACATCATCAAGATCATAGTCACTATCATCATCATCCTCATCAGAGTATCCATGTTCAACATCATCTTGTGATTGATCAATTCCTAGAGAGGGTAATTCATTAGATAAATGATCATTTCTATAGTTATATTTATGAATTATAATAGTTCTGGAAATGATATTGCTGATGATTCCAACATCTCCTTTGGCACTCGTAAGATTAGTAAGCTCAAATAAGCAGTCACCAAATTTGGGATCATTTGAACTCATCTTAATCAAGGCAATAGACTTATGGAGAATTTCATCTAGATCTTTCAAGGAATGATTTGGAAAGAGTTCCTCAAGAAATTTCCATATGGTGTAGGCACACTTAAGAGTAGGCAAACATCCAATCAAGTTTCTAGGCAAGCCTCTAGTGATAAGATTTATAGTTCTAAGATTGGGAATCATGTCAATAGACTCATCAACGGTAGGATGCAAAGGATCAACATGAGGTGCACAAGGGCTAGCAATATACTTGCTCAAATGATATTCATTGAAAATCTCAAGCATTTCATTTTTCCACTCATGAAAATATTCTCCATCAAGAATAGGCACTCTACGTCTAAGACTCCCCAAAGTAGACTCATCCATCTTTCTCCAATGGTGTTTAAACCAAGGCAATGGAGACCAATGCTCTGATACCAATTGAAAGGATCGAGAAGAGGTGTCTAGAGGGGGGGAGGGGGGTGATTAGACACTAAGTGCTAAAAGTTGCAGTTTTTAACTTCTTTAAGTTGAAGTGGAGTTTTGGCACAAGTTTAACAAACACAATACATATCAAGCAAGCATGCAAAGAGTATATGAGCAGCGGGAAGTAAAGCATGCAACTTGCAAGAATGTAAAGGGAAGGGTTTGGAATATTCAAACGCAATTGGAGACACGGATGTTTTTGTCATGGTTCCGATAGGTGGTGCTATCGTACATCCACGTTGATGGAGACTTCAACCCACGGAGGGTAACAGTTGCGCGAGTCCACGGAGGGCTCCACCCACGAAGGGTCCACGAAGAAGCAACCTTGTCTATCCCATCATGGCCATCGCCCACGAAGGACTTGCCTCACTAGCGGTAGATCTTCACAAAGTAGGCGATCTCCTTGCCCTTAGAAACTCCTTGGTTCAACTCCACAATCTTTGTCGGAGGCTCCCAAGTGACACCTAGCCAATCTAGGAGACACCACTCTCCAAGAAGTAACAAATGGTGTGTTGATGATGAACTCCTTGCTCTTGTGCTTCAAATGATAGTCTCCCCAACACTCAACTCTCTCTTACAGGATATGGATTTGGTGGAAAGAAGATTTGAGTGGAAAGCAACTTGGGGGAAGGCTAGAGATCAAGATTCATATGGTAGGAATGGAATATCTTGGCCTCAACACATGAGTAGACGGTTCTCTCTCAGAAAATGTGTATTGGAAGTGTAGGTATGTTCTGATGGCTCTCTACATGAATGAAGAGTGGGTGGAGGGGTATATATAGCCTCCACACAAAATCTAACCGTCACACACAATTTACCAATCTCGGTGAGACCGAATTGAGAAACTCGGTCAGACTGATTTAGCAAACCTAGTGACCGTTAGGGTTTTCGGTGGGACCGACTGGATCAACTCGGTGGGACCGATGTGCTAGTGTTAGGGTAAATCCAAAACTCAGTTTGACCGATTACTTAAACTCGGTGGGACCGATTTGGGTAATAAGTGAAACAGAGAGTTGGCCAAGCAAACTCGGTGGGGCCGATTGCATATCTCGGTGGGACCGAAAATATTGCAACAGGTAACAGAGAGTTTGCAAGCCCATCTCGGTGAGACCGAGATCCCATCGGTGAGACAGAACTGATTAGGGTTTCTGGCAGTGGCTATGTCAACTGAACTCGGTGGCTCCGGATAGAAAGAATCGATGGGGCCGAGTTTGACTTTTGGTTTAGGTCATATTTGGAAGTGAGAAAGTGGTTGAGGGCTTTGGAGCATATCACTAAGCACTTTGAGCAAGCAAGCCATTAGCAACACCTCATCCCTCTTGATAGTATTGGCTTTTCCTATAGACTCAATGTGATCTTGGATCACTAAAATAGAAAATGTAGAGTCTTGATCTTGAAGCTTGAGCCAATCCTTTGTCCTTAGCATCTTGAAGGGGTTCCACATCCTCTAGTCCATGCCACTCCATTGTTGAACTTATCTGAAACATACTAGGTAAAAGTGTTAGTCCAACAAGAGATATGTTGACATTAATTACCAAAACCACCCAGGGAGCACTTGTGCTTTCAATCTCCCCCTTTTTGGTAATTGATGACAACATACATCAAAGCTTTAGATAAAGATATAGAGAATAGCAAGTAAAGCTTTGGAAAGACATGTAAACAGCATAGGCTCCCCCTACATGTATGCAATCATGTGAATATGGAATATAGAGAGCATGTGATAGCATAACCATGACAGAGAGTAGCAATGTGTTACATGTATCTTGGCTATATGCATCAGAGCAAATGATGAAAATATGAGAAATGTACCTTCATGCTCATGAGTCCTTCTTGCAAACAGTATGTACATCAGCAAGAATTTCTCATACACATGACTATGATGCATATACTTACCTTGTGGTCTTGAGTTGGCTTAGGATGGGATGAGCCTGCGTAAACAAGGTTAGATAACACAGATACACCCACTACTAGAGCAAACAAAAGAAACCACAAGAGTACCAAGACTGGGATGACATGTAGAGTGAGTACAGAGTACCACGATAGATATTGACATGTCCCCAAAGAGAAAGATATGCAATGAATTTAAGAATTTTTCTTTCCCTTGGATGTCTTGCTCCCCCTGAATCTAGCATGGGATACTGGGAGAAGATAGGGAACAGAAAAACAGAGCTCAAAGAAACAAATGAACAGAGCTAATGAAAGCACATATGAACATGTCTTTCCCCCAAGAAGACATGTGGCATCTCTCCTCTTGAACATCAAGCATCTGGGATCCTTGAAGATTACTCTTTCCTGGAGTATTCCCTCCCCCTAGAGATATGATTAAGCGTTGATGTGATCTCTCTCTCCCCCTTTGACATCAATTTCCAAGAAGGATCTTCTGGAATTTGTTGTGAATGGGTTCGGTCCTTGAATCACAGTACAAAGCATTAAGGTAAATGTGATGCTTGCAGAGGACAAGATTCATTGAGTGGAGCCGGATCAAGAATAAAGCAGGAATAAATGGCAAAATGTTGTTATGTGGTTTGACCGATAAAGATCTTCGTAGAATATGTAGGAGCCAATATGAGCATCCAGGTTCCGCTATTGATTATTGACCAGAGACGTGTCTCGGTCATGTCTACATAGTTCTCGAACCCGTAGGGTCCTCACCCTTAAAGTTCGATGACGGTTATATTATGAGTTTATGTGTTTTGATGTACCGAAGGTAGTTCAGAGTCCCGGATGAGATCGGGGACATGACGAGGAGTCTTGAAATGGTCGAGACGTAAAGATCGATATATTGAACGACTATATTCGGACATCGGAAAGGTTCCGAGTGATTCGGGTATTTTCAGGAGTACCGGGGAGTTACGGGAATTCATATTGGGCCTTAATGGGCCATACGGGAAAGGAGAGAAAGGCCTCAAAGGTTGGCCGCACCCCTCCCCATGGGCTGGTCCAAATTGTACTAGGGAGGGGGAGCGCCCCCTTCCTTCCTTCTCCTTTTCCCTTCCCTTTCCTTCCCTCCTACTCCTACTACTTGGAAGGGCTCCTAGTTCTACTAGGAAAGGGGGAATCCTACTCCTGGTGGGAGTAGGACTCCCCTAGGGCGCGCCATAGAGAGGGCTGACCCTCCCCCTCCTCCACTCCTTTATATACGGGGGCAGGGGGCACCCCAAAGACACAACAATTGATCTCTTGATCTCTTAGGCGTGTGCGGTGCCCCCCTCCACCATAATCCACCCCGATCATATCGTAGCGGTGCTTAGGCGAAGCCCTACGTCGGTAGAACATCATCATCGTCACCACGCCGTCATGCTAACGAAACTCTCCCTCAACACTCGGCTGGATCGGAGTTCGAGGGACGTCATCGAGTTGAACGTGTGCAGAACTTGGAGGTGCCGTGCGTTCGGTACTTGATCGGTCGGATCGTGAAGACGTACGACTACATCAACCGCGTTGTGCTAACGCTGCCGCTTTCGGTCTACGAGGGTACGTGGACACACTCTCCCCTCTCGTTGCTATGCATCACCATGATCTTGTGTGTGCGTAGGATTTTTTTTGAAATTACTATGTTCCCCAACAGTGGTATCAGAGCCAGGTTTTATGCGTATATGTCATATGCACGAGTAGAACACAAGTGAGTTGTGGGCGATATAAGTCATACTGCTTACCGGCATGTCATACTTTGGTTCGGCGATATTGTTGGATGAAGCGGCCCGGACCGACATTACGCGTACGCTTATGCGAGACTGGTTCTACCGATGTGCTTTGCACACAGGTGGCTGGCGGGTGTCAGTTTCTCCAACTTTAGTTGAACCGTGTGTGGCTACGCCCGGTCCTTGCGAATGTTAAAACAGCACCAACTTGACAAACTATCGTTGTGGTTTTGATGCGTAGGTAAGAACAATTCTTGCTCAGCCCGTAGCAACCATGTAAAACTTGCAACAACAAAGTAGAGAACGTCTAACTTGTTTTTGCAGGGCATGTTGTGATGTGATATGGTCAAGACGTGATGAGATATAAGTTGTTGTATAAGATGATCATGTTTTGTTGAAGTTATCAACAACTGACAGAAGCCTTATGGTTGTCTCTTTATTGCATAAGATGCAAGCGCCAAATAATTGCTTTACTTTATCGCTATGCGATAGCAATAGTTGCAAGAGAAATAGTTGGTGAGACGACCATGTGACGACACATTGATATAGATCAAGATGATGGAGATCATGGTGTCATGCCGGTGACGATGGAAATCATGACGATGCTTTGGAGATGGAGATCAAAGGCACAAGATGATGATGGCCATATCATGTCACATATTTTGATTGCATGTGATGTTTATCTTTTATACATCTTATTTTGCTTAGTTCGATGGTAGCTTTATAAGATGATCTCTCACTAATTATCAAGGTACAAGTGTTCTCCCTGAGTATGCACCATTGCGAAAGTTCTTCGTGCTGAGACACCATGTGATGATCGGGTGTGATAGGCTCTACGTTCAAATACAACGGGTGCAAAACAGTTGCACACGCGGAATACTCAGGTTAAACTTGACGAGCCTAGCATATAACAGATATGGCCTCGGAACACGGAGACCGAAAGGTCGAGCGTGAATCATATAGTAGATATGATCAACATAGTGATGTTCACCATTGAAACTACTCCATCTCACGTGATGATCAGACATGGTTTAGTTGATATGGATCACGTGATCACTTAGAGGATTAGAGGGATGTCTATCTAAGTGGGAGTTCTTAAGTAATATGATTAATTGAACTTAAATTTATCATGAACTTAGTCCTGGTAGTATTAGCATATCTATGTTGTAGATCAATAGCTCGCGTTTAGCTCCCCTGTTTTATTTTTGATATGTTCCTAGAGAAAACTAAGTTGAAAGATATTAGTAGCAATGATGTGGATTGGATCCGTGATCTGAGGTTTATCCTCATTGCTACACAGAAGAATTATGTCCTTGATGCACCGCTAGGTGACAAACCTATTGCAGGAGCAGATGCAGATGTTATGAACGTTTGGCTAGCTCAATATGATGACTACTTGATAGTTTAGTGCACCATGCTTAAACGGCTTAGAATCGGGACTTCAAAGACGTTTTGAACATCATGGACCATATGAGATGTTCCAGGAGTTGAAGTTAGTATTTCAAGCAAATACCCGAGTTGAGAGATATGAAGTCTCCAACAAGTTCTATAGCTAAAAGATGGAGGAGAATAGCTCAAGTAGTGAGCATGTGCTCAGATTGTCTGGGTACTACAATCGCTTGAATCAAGTGGGAGTTAATCTTCCAGATAAAATAGTGATTAACAGAATTCTCTAGTCACCATCACCAAGTTAGTAGAACTTCGTGATGAACTATAATATGCAAGGGATAACAGAAACGATTCCCAAGCTCTTCGTGATGCTGAAATCGACGAAGGTAGAAATCAAGAAAAGCATCAAGTGTTGATGGTAAACAAAACCACTAGTTTCAAGTAAAGGGACAAATGGAAGAAAGGGGAACTTCAAGAAGAACGGCAAGCAAGTTGCTACTCAAGTGAAAAAACCCAAGTCTGAACCTAAGCCTGAAACTGAGTGCTTCTACTACAAGGGGACTGGTCACTGGAAGCGGAACTACCCCAAGTAATTGGCGGATAAGAAGGATGGCAAAGTGAACATAGGTATATTTGATATACATGTTATTGATGTGTACTTTACTAATGTTTATAGCAACCCCTCAGTATTTGATACTAGTTCAGTTGCTAAGAGTAGTAACTCGAAACGGGAGTTGTAGAATGAACAGAGACTAGTTAAGGGTGAAGTGACGATGTGTATGGGAAATGGTTCCAAGATTGATATGATCATCATCGCACACTCCCTATACTTTCGGGATTAGTGTTAAACCTAAAATAAATGTTATTTAGTGTTTGCGTTGAGCATGAATATGATTGGATCATGTTTATTGCAATACAGTTATTCATGTAAGTTAGAGAATAATTGTTGTTCTGTTTACATGAATAAAACCTTCTATGGTCATACACCCAATGATAATGGTTTGTTGGATCTCGATCGTGCTGATACACATTCTCATAATATTGAAGCCAAAAGATGCAAAGTTAATAATGATAGTGCAACTTATTTGTGGCACTGCCATTTAGGTCATATTGGTGTAAAGCGCATGAAGAAAATCCATGTTGATGGGCTTTTGGAATCACTTGATTATGAATCAGTTGATGCTTGTGAACCATGCCTCATGGGCAAAGATGACTAAGACTCCGTTCTCTAGAACAATGGAGCGAGCAACTGACTTATTGGATATAATACATATTGATGTATGAGGTCCGATGAGTGTTGAGGCTCGTGGTAGGTATCGTTATTTTTCTGACCTTCACAAATGATTTGAGCAGATATGGGTATATCTACTTGAAGAAACGTAAGTCTGAAACATTTGAAAAGTTCAAAGAATTTCAGAGTGAAGTGGAAAATCATCGTAACAAGAAAATAAAGTTTCTACGATCTGATCGCAGAGGCGAATATTTGAGTTATGAGTTTGGCCTTCAATTAAAACAATGTGGAATAGTTTCACAAAACTCATGCCACCTGGAACACCACAGCGTAATGGTGTGTCCGAACATCGTAACCGTACTTTACTATATATGGTGCGATCTATGATGTCTCTTACCGATTTACCACTATCATTTTGGGGTTATGCATTAGAGACAGCTACATTCACGTTAAATAGGGCACCATCTAAATCCGTTGAGACGACACCATATGGACTATGGTTTGGTAAGAAACCTAAGCTATCGTTTCTTAAAGTTTGAGGTTGCAATGCTTATGTGAAAAAGTTTGAACCTGATAAGCTCAAACCCAAATCGGAGAAGTGCGTCTTCATAGGATACCCAAAAGAAAATGTTGGATACACCTTCTATCACAGATCCGAAGGCAAGATATTCATTGCTGAGAATGGATCCTTTCTAGAGAAGGAGTCTCTCTCGAAAGAAGTGAGTGGGAGGTAAGTATAACTTGATAAGGTATCTGTACCTGCTCCCTTATTGGAAAGTAGTTTATCACAGAAATCTGTTCTTGTGACTACTACACCAATTAGTGAGGAAGCTAATGATGATGATCATGCAACTTCAGATCAAGTTACTACCGAACCTCGTAGGTAAACCATAGTGAGATCCGCACTAGAGTGGTACAGTAATCCTGTTCTGGAGGTCATGTTACTTGACCATGACGAACCTACGAACTATGAGGAAGCGATGATGAGCCCAGATTCCGCGAAATGGCTTGAGGCCATGAAATCTGAGATGAGATCCATGTATAAGAACAAAGTATGGACTTTGATTGTCTTGCCCAAAGATCGGCGAGCCATTGAGATTAAATGGATCTTCAAGAGGAAGACAGACGCTGATAGTAGTGTTACTATCTACAAAGCTAGAATTGTCGCAAAAGGTTTTCGACAAGTTCAAGGTGTTGACTACGATGAGAGTTTCTCACTCGTATCTGTGCTTAAGTATGTCCGAATCATGTTAGCAATTGCCACATTTTATGAAATCTGGCAAATTTTATAAACAAAACTACATTCCTTAATGGATTTATTAAAGAAGAGTTGTACATGATGCAACAAGAAAGTTTTGTCAATCCTAAAGGTGCTAACAAAATATGCAATCTCCAGCGATCCATCTATGGGCTGGTGCAAGCATCTCGGAGTTGGAATATACGCTTTGATAAATTGATCAAAGCATATAGTTTTATACAGACTTGCGGTGAAGCCTGTATTTACAAGAAAGTGAGTGGGAGCACTACAACATTTCTGATAAGTATATGTGAATGACATATTGTTGATCGGAGATAATATAGAATTATTCTGCAAAGCATAAAGGAGTGTTTGAAAGGGGTTTTTCAAAGAAAGACCTCGGTGAAGCTGCTTACATATTGAGCATCAATATCTATAGAGATAGATCAAAACGCTTGATAAGTTTTTCAATGAGTACATACCTTGACAAGATTTTGAAGTAGTTCAAAATGGAACAGTCAAAGAGGGAGTTCTTTCCTGTGTTACAAGGGGTGAAACTGAGTAAGACTCAAAGCCCGACCACGGCAGAAGATAGAAAGAGGATGAAAGTCATTCACTATGCCTTGGCCATAGGTTCTATAAAATATGCCATGCTGTATACCAGATCTATTGTATACCCTACACTGATTTTGGCAAGGGAGTACAATAGTGATCTAGGAGTAGATCACTGGACAGTGGTCAAAATTATCCTTAGTGGAATAAGGATATGTTTCTCGATTATGGAGGTGACAAAAATGTTCGTCGTAAAGGGTTACGTCGATGCAAATTTTGACACTGATCCAGATGACTCTAAATCTCAATCTGGATACATATTGAAAGTGGGAGCAATTAGCTAGAGTAGCTCCGTGCAGAGCATTGTTGACATAGAAATTTGCAAAATACTTACGGATCTGAATGTGCAAACCCGTTGACTAAACTTCTCTCACAAGCAAAACATGATCACACCTTAGTACTCTTTGGGTGTTAATCACATAGTGATGTGAACTAGATTATTGACTCTAGTAAACCCTTTGGGTGTTGGTCACATGTCGATGTGAACTATGGGTGTTAATCACATGGTGATGTGAACTATTGGTATTAAATCACATGGCGATGTGAACTAGATTATTGACTCTAGTGCAAGTGGGAGACTGAAGGAAATATGAGGCAATAATAGAGTTATTATTTATTTCCTTATATCATGATAAATGTTTATTATTCAGGCTAGAATTGTATTAACCGGAAACATAATACATGTGTGAATACATAGACAAACAGAGTGTCACTAGTATGCCTCTACTTGACTAGCTCGTTGATCAAAGATGGTTATGTTTCCTAACCATAGACATGAGTTGTCATTTGATTAACGGGATCACATCATTAGGAGAATGATGTGATTGACTTGACCCATTCCGTTAGCTTAGCACTTGATCGTTTAGTTTGTTGCTATTGCTTTCTTTATGACTTATACATGTTCCTATGACTATGAGATTATGCAACTCCTGTTTATCGGAGGAACACTTTGTGTGCCACCAAACATCACAACGTAATTGGGTGATTATAAAGGTGCTCTACAGGTGTCTCCGAAGGTACTTGTTGGGTTGGCGTATTTCGAGATTATGATTTGTCACTCCGATTGTGGAGAGGTATCTCTGGGCCCACTTGGTAATGCAAATCACTATAAGCCTTGCAAGCATTGCAACTAATGAGTTAGTTGTGGGATGATGTATTATGGAACGAGTAAAGAGACTTGGCGGTAACGAGATTGAACTAGGTATTGAGATACCGACGATCGAATCTCGGGCAAGTAACATACCGATGACAAAGGGAACAACGTATGTTGTTATGCGGTTTGATCGATAAAGATCTTCGTAGAATATGTAGGAGCCAATATGAGCATCCAGGTTCCGCTATTGATTATTGACCGGAGACGTGTCTCGGTCATGTCTACATAGTTCTCGAACCCGTAGGGTCCTCACCCTTAAAGTTCGATGACGGTTATATTATGAGTTTATGTGTTTTGATGTACCGAAGGTAGTTCAGAGTCTCGGATGAGATCGGGGACATGACGAGGAGTCTTGAAATGGTCAAGACGTAAAGATCGATATATTGAACGACTATATTCGGACATCGGAAAGGTTCCGAGTGATTCGGGTATTTTTGGGAGTACCGGGGAGTTACGGGAATTCGTATTGGGCCTTAATGGGCCATACGGGAAAGGAGAGAAAGGCCTCAAAGGTTGGCCGCACCCCTCCCCATGGGCTGGTCCAAATTGTACTAGGGAGGGGGAGCGCCCCCTTCCTTCCTTCTCCTTTTCCCTTCCCTTTCCTTCCCTCCTACTCCTACTACTTGGAAGGGCTCCTAGTTCTACTAGGAAAGGGGGAATCCTACTCCTGGTGGGAGTAGGACTCCCCTAGGGCGCGCCATAGAGAGGGCTGACCCTCCCCCTCCTCCACTCCTTTATATACGGGGGCAGGGGGCACCCCAAAGACACAACAATTGATCTCTTGATCTCTTAGGCGTGTGCGGTGCCCCCCTCCACCATAATCCACCTCGATCATATCGTAGCGGTGCTTAGGCGAAGCCCTGCGTCGGTAGAACATCATCATCGTCACCACGCCGTCATGCTAACGAAACTCTCCCTCAACACTCGGCTGGATCGGAGTTCGAGGGACGTCATCGAGTTGAACGTGTGCAGAACTCGGAGGTGCTGTGCATTCGGTACTTGATCGGTCGGATCGTGAAGACGTACGACTACATCAACCGCGTTGTGCTAACGCTGCCGCTTTCGGTCTACGAGGGTACGTGGACACACTCTCCCCTCTCGTTGCTATGCATCACCATGATCTTGTGTGTGCGTAGGATTTTTTTTGAAATTACTACGTTCCCCCAACAAAAACTTGGATCATAGATAATCACCACAAAGAGCAACATTCCCAATGGAAGGCTTTAGGTGAATCTAAACCAAGATAACTCCAAGGAAGAAAATGATGGGTTTAAATATCTCATTCCTGAACTTGTGAATCATGAAACATGAAGGGAAAATTATCAAGAATGGCATAACACCACCTCAAAAGATAAGATAGGAAGAACTGCATTTCGGAATGCAAGATGAAGGAAGCTTGAACTCCTCAAAATAAGACATGTGTTGAACACCATGTTTATTTAAGAGTATAGCTTGGCGGATCTTAGCTTCGAGAGGAATCTTGAAGAACAATTGAAGAATGAAAAGAACCCTTGATGAACCACCATGTAGAACCTCCATGAAGAACTCTGGTAATATAAAGGATGATAGAAAGGAAGAGAAGTTGAAAACACAAGGTGAAGCCTTGTAATGATTTAGATGGATCTTCGGACGATAAAATTGATAGAGCTTGGGACTCCGAGAAAAGAAAAGATGAAACAATTGAAACCGAGAGTTTTGATGAGCCTCCGGAATAAGGAATTGAATCATTTTGTATGAAACAAGAATAAGAATTACATTATGCTTATCCTTCACCAATTTAAATTGATGACAAGCAAACAGATTTGGCATACTACTTATTCTCGTTGAAAGGATTAAGAGAGATATAGCATAAACTCAATGGACCACCGGTAGGATTTAACCAACGAATAAATTGATATGATAACGAAGGCAAAGAAAATCTTGAATGAACCACCGTAAGAATTGAAAATGAACGAAGAAAAGATAAAGAAATACCGGGAAGAATTATAAAATGAATGAAGATACTTGAGAGCATTTAGATACAAGAGAACGAAGAGATCATGAATTGATAAGAGAAAACTTGAGCGATGCACCGGTAAGATTTGGAGAATGTGAGCTGAAAGCTGGAATGAATACTTCTGAGATGATGGGCTCCGGAGAGTCAAACTGAAAAGACTCCTGAATTGCTCCGGATCGGTGAAAAGAATTCTCACAATCCAAAAACAATTATGAGAGGATGGCATGAAGCTAGAACTATGAATCTTGAGAGAACGGATAAGATATGGAGGAAAAACTCTTCATCGGTCTTCAAAATCCGAGAATGACGACGAGAAACACCACCATGAATTGTTGAGGCACTCCGGAATGATAATTAGAAAGGTTGAACCAATGATGAAAGTAATTTGAAAACGATCTTGGAGAAGGCATTTGACTGATGATAATTCATTCTTACGTCAAACTTTGAAATGAATTTGAGAATAACTCCGGAAAAATTAGAAGAGTTAGGTAAGATCCTAGGAAAAAACGTGTGGGTTAGGGCCCACTCAAAAGAAACACCGTTGAACGATTGCTTAGGAAGAGATAATGCACCGGTTGAATTAAATGGCTTTGAATGAGATAACTTCCTCGAAAGAGCTTGAACGAAAGTAGAGTGGAAACACGAATCTTCGAGATATCTTGAGCACTCCGGAACAATTGAATAGCGAGAAGTGGATGATTAAGAGGTGCACCGACACAAGAAAACATTTGAAACAAGGAAAGGATATGATCAACAAAGCTTTACTTGAATCCACTTGAGAAGAACAGAGAACGAAGAATGATAAACTTATAGAGCATCTTCATGATAACCACCGAGTAAGAACTTTGAATGAAAAGAATGAAGAAACTTCACATCAATAAAACGATACTTGATTAAGAAATTCGAGTCCTTGAAGAAAAAGGGTGGGAGGGCGGGAAAAACAAAGGCAACTTGGGATGTATGAAACAAATAACGTTGAGAAGGCTTTGAGTTGATCTTGCAGATGGGAAAAATGATAGGATCTTCTAGAAGAGAATCACACCGGTTGGAAAGAATTGACAAGACAATCTCGATAAACGAGAAGGACTAGTATTCATATAGGAATATGAGAACACTGCTTGGAAAAGGTATGGAATCAACACTTGACATTGAAGCAACTCGAATACCACATACCAAAACAAAAACAAAGGATTGGCTTGTAGAATAAGCCGAAAACAAACATATGATAGAACCCATATCTTATCATGTGCCTATTGGAAAGATATCCTACGAGATACTTGAATTCCCACTTATAAACTCCCAAAACTTTCTGGTTATGCAATCAGGTGTTGGGGATACAGGGGAAGCATAATATCTCACCCAGACTAACAATCCCTACATCCAGTTGTATCCATCCTTCAACACATAACCAAGAAACCTTCGAAAATCATTTACCTCAACCTTAGAAAAGCATCCGTTATACGAGTTATGGCAATACTCCCGAACTCCCACCCCAGTATTGGGTGGTGTCGAGGTTATCTCACCAACAACTGCATAAAAGAGATTTTCTATGTCGGCGAGCTCAGGTATTCCAGAACTGCAACGATAAAATTGTGACGACAACACCTCGGAGCTCAACTCCCCGGGACACTGCCACAACCCCTAAATGTCAGGAGGCACCAAGAACAATGTTCTCATCACAAAACCATCGGAACGACTCCAAGATACCCGCGTGATCCTAAATTTTTTTTGTGAAATTTGAGGAGAGAAGAGTCAAAACTCTACGTCAGGAGGCCTCACCAGAGCGACGAAGGGACTGAGGACTAAAAAAGAATCCTACTCTCCGATATATATATATAATCCTAAGACTCAAAACATTTTGTTCTAGACTCAACAACATTAGTGATTCGATCAAGCAGGGGGCTCCTAAGTCGGGGATGGCTCTGATTACCAACTAGTAACACCCACAATGCGGCTATATCTCCCATGTGTCGGGGCACAACTTAGAGGCATAGCCGCATGGTAGGTTTATCGCAAGAGGGGTAATCTTCACACAATCCCATGTACTGAATAAGAAAGGGATAAAGAGTTGGCATACAATCGCCACTTCACACAAATACAAGTTAACCATACATCATCCAGAATACAATCAAGGTCCGACTACGGAACCAAAATAAAATAAGACAACCCCAAATGCTAGATCCCCAATCGTCCCAACTGGGCTCCACTACTGATCAAAAGGAAATGAAACAAAACAACGACCAAGATCTTTATCGAGCTCCCACTTGAGCTGGGTTGCGTCACCTGCACTGGTATCATCGGCACCTGCAACTGTTTGGAAATAACTGTGAGTCACGAGGACTCAGCAATCTCACACCCGCGAGATCAAGACTATTTAAGCTTATGGGTAGGAAAGGGGTAGTGAGGTGGAGCTGCAGCAAGCACTAAGCATATATGGTGGCTAACATACGTAAATAAGAGCGAGAAGAGAAGCAACGCAACGGTCGTGACCTAGAAGTGATCAAGAAGTGATCCTGAATCTACTTACGTTCAAGCATAACACATGAACCGTGTTCACTTCCCGGACTCCGCCGTAAAGAGACCATCACGGCTACACATGCGGTTGATGCATTTTAATTATGTCAAGTGTCGAGTTCTCTACAACCGGATATTAACAAATTCCCATCTGCCACATAACCTCAGGCACGGCTCTCAAAAGTTTATACCCTGCAGGGGTGTCCCAACTTAGCCCATCACAAGCTCTCACAGTCAACGAAGGATATTCCTTCTCCGAAGAAGACCCAATCAGACTCGGAATCCCAGTTACAGGACATTTTGACAATGGTAAAACAAGACCAGCAAGACCGCCCGATGAGCCGACATCCCGATAGGAGCTGCACATATCTCGTTCTCAGGGCAATACCGGATGAACACTACGTACAGCTAAAACCAGCCCTCAAGTTTCCCCGAGGTGGCGCCGCAAGTGGCTCTGGTTCGGACTAACACTTAGAGAAGCACTGGCCGGGGGGGGGGGTTAAAATAAAGATGACCCTCGGGTTAATTACTCCCAAGGGAAAGGTATAGGTTGTTAGGCAAATGTAAAACCAAGGTTGGGCCTTGCTGGAGGAGTTTTATTCAAAGCGAACTATCAAGGGGTTCCCATAACACCCAACCGCGTAAGGAACACAAAATCAAGGAACATAACACCGGTATGACGGAAACTAGGGCGGCAAGAGTGGAACAAAACACCAGGCATAAGGCCGAGCCTTCCACCCTTTATTTGATATCCCAAAAATATCCAGGTTCCAACATGGAACAAACTTCAGCTTCACCTGCAACTAGCAACGCTATAAGAGGGGCTGAGCAAAAGCGGTAACACAGCCAAACAACGGTTTGCTAGGAAAGGTGGGTTAGAGGCTTGACATGGCAATATGGGAGGCATGATATAGCAAGTGGTAGGTAGCGCGGCATGGCAATAGAACGTAACAACTAGCAAGCAAAGATAGAAGTGATTTCGAGGGTATGGTCATCTTGCCTGAGATCCCGCAAGGAAGAAGAACGAGTCCATGAAGAAGACAAACGGACGTAGTCGAACGGATCCTCACAACTCCGGATCGAAAACCGAAGCTAACGAGAGAAGCAACCCGGAAATAAGCAAGCAACATAGTAAACAACCAAGAAAAATCATGGCATGATGCACAAACAAGTATGATGCATGTCCGGTTTAAATATGCATGGCATGGCAAAGTGCACAAACAAAACTACAAGTTAAGTGGAGCTCAATATGCAACGAGTTGCATATTGCCGAAACACCACATTTGATTATTTAGTTCGATCTTGTTTATGTACCCAACAATATTAAATGTTGATTAACATGGCAACAGGTGAAGTACAACAAAACTACCCATCTAGGCAAGTTTAAATGATGCCGGAAATAACAAACAACAATTCCGGTAAATCCCCATATGCATTTAGCAACTTGGTGCAACAACAATTTTAAACATCTTAATGTTGTTAACATGATGTGGATGACATGTTCAAGTTTATGCAAATTTTATGAAAAGTTGACATGAGCATGATATGAAGCATTTTGTCATCATGGTGGAAACGAAAGGGGTGCCACGGCAACTACGATGGAAAAGGTGCCATGGCGGCGAAATGGAAATGATGCCACAACAACATTCCGATGATCCGGTAGCTCACGGGGATACCAGTGCAAAAAGGAAGTGGGTGTGAGTGTGACATGCAAGATGATGGGGTGCTCCCGGATACCGGTTTCCCATATGTCGACGGCAAGGCAACGCGGAACTCGCAAAGAACAACTCGGACACGGTGCAACCACGAGCATCTCATACATCACATGCATTTGGTCCACGGGCGATCGTCTCGATGGTTATACCTTCGAAGCATGCATTATTGGAACGGATCCAGTTCATAAAGGGAAGTAGGCATTCTCGCGATGTAGTGGAAGTAGTCGTTCTCGCTTCGAAGATGTTCACACTCCGTAGGTGTTCGGGGTCAAAACAAGGAACTTGACGTCCACGGCCTTCAAGGGTCGACGGTACATGTTCTATAGACGTTCGGGCGGCGGTAGTGGTACACGTTTTCCTGTAGATGTTCGGGTCAACGAGCGGGTACTTGGAGCAACATAGGTCTCCGGGGTCATCGGGTACACGTTCACATTGTAGCCGTATGCGTCGACGGTCTTATCGAAACCTCGTCAACGGTCGAGATCCACCTTGGCGATCCGAAGGGGTACTTGGCATCATGGTAGTTGGGTCTTCGGACTTGCCGGTCTCGGTTCTTGCGATGGTGGTTGTACAAGGTCATCGTGGGAGGTAGTCGTACTTGCGAACTTGTCGGATCCACGGCGACAGTAGTGGAACTTCACGGATCCATGGTTTCCGGGCGTAATGGTACTTGACGAATCCCGAAACGTTCTTGACGATCCAAAATGGCACAAGTGAGATGCACATCCACGGAGTCTTCCAGCTTGGGCTCCGGGTACAGGGTTTGACGAGCCCAGGGAGACGATGGAGAATGCCAATAGCGTAGCATCAACAACCAACGATGCCACGGACATGACTTGGGTCTCCCCGAACCCATGGAAACGGCCGGCAGCAGGAGGCTGCTAGTAGAGGCAGGGCCACGCCGAGGTTGAAGGTGGCCGGGCAAGCTCGACGGAGGTCGTCCACGGTCGGACGAAGTAGCAGCAGCAAGGCACGGCAGCGCGCGCGAAGCTGCAGGCCAACACGGTGGCCTCCATGGCCGGGCGAGCAAAGGGGCGTCGAGGCGCTGAAGATGAAGGAGACAAGGCGAGAGGGATGGCGCAAGACGGCGGTGCTCGTCATCGGGGCTTGGCGAAGAGCAGCAGCAGCGGGGCTCGCTGCCGGCGTGGGGAGGCAGAACGGCGGAATAGGAGGCCGACGAGGTGTTGCGCGATGATGGCCTCGGGAGGGCCATGGCGTGGTGCAGGCAGGGAGCGTCTTAGGCTGCTGCTGCTCGCGTGCTCCAGCGCGGGCGGAGCTAGCAGCGAGGAGGAGAAGGGAGCTGGGGCGCGCCGGATGTGGAGTGGCGCCTGGTCGCCGGCGAGGTGGCCGTCTGGCCGAGGAGACGAGTGCGAGGACTGCGGGGGAGAGGTAGAACGGGTGAGGGATGAAGGAATACAGAGAGGAAGCGACGGTAGGGGATGAGAGGGAGATGGGATCGGGAGAGAGCGAAGCTCTCCAGGCGCTAGGTTAAGGAGGAGGTGGGCCGGTGTAGTGGGCTGCGGGGGAAGATGGGTCTGCCTGGATGCGGGGAGGTAGGAGGCCCAAGTTGGGCAGGCTCTCCTCTGCCTCAAACTCTCTCTCTCTCTTTAAAGATTTCAAAGAAAACCCAAACTTGGAAGAAATGCCGAGAGGGATAACAGTGGAGTTTGGGCAGGAAGTAATTTTTCTCAGACTCGCAGAAATGAGCCTGATCCAAGAAAATGGAAATGAACACGCGGGTGAAGTTTGAATCGAACTCATTTTGAATTTAATTCAAATGGTTTTGCATATGAAGTAGGTGATAGGTGGGGGGGGTACAAAAATGTTGAGGTTTTTGGTGGAACTCCGGAAAGTGAAGAAAGAATAAATGGCAAGGTTGGAGACCAAGAATTAAGATAGGAAAGGCATTGGGATATTTTGCAAGTGTGTTAGAAATATTTACTATAGCTCCCTAATAATATTTGGAGTATATGTTCTAAAGAGAAATCACCATTGTGAATATCCCTCGATTTAAATGGATCGAAGATCCATACGGTTTATTTAGTTGAGTTAGAAAGATTAAAGAAATGATGACATGATGCAATGCACATGATGCAATGATGAATGCAATAAGTAAAAGCAAATCACACTACGAATCTCGGAAACCCTGGAAGGCATCTAAAGCTCCAGTCTTTGGGCGTCACAATCGTTATGCGGTTTGACCGATAAAGATCTTTGTAGAATATGTGGGAGCCAATATGAACATCCAGGTTCCGCTATTGGTTATAGACCGGAGACGTGTCTCGATCATGTCTACATAGTTCTCGAACCCGTAGGGTTCGCACGCTTAATGTTTGGTGACGATTGGTATTATGAGTTTATGTGTTTTGATGTACCGAAGATAGTTTGGAGTCCCGGATGTGATCACGGACATGACGAGGAGTCTAGAAATGGTCGAGACATAAAGATTGATAGATTGGATGACTATATTCAGACACCAGATGAGTTCCGGGGGTCACCGGATAATTATCGGAGTGCTGGGGGGGTATCGGAACCCCCGGGGGGACTAATGGGCCAACATGGGCCTTAGTGGAGAGAGAGAGAGGGCCGGCCAAGGCAGGGTCGCACGCCCCTCCCCCTCTAGTCCGAATTGGACTAGGGAAGGGGGGCGGCGCCCCCCTTTCCTTCTCTTCTCTCCCTCTCCTTCCTTCCCCTTCCTCCTCCTAGTAGGACTAGGAAAGGGGAGTCCTAATCCTACTAGGAGGAGGACCCCTCCTCTCCTGGCGCGCCTCAAAGGCCGACCGACTTCCCCCCTTTCTCCTTTATATACGGGGGCAGGGGCACCCTAGGACAGACAAGTTGATCATTGATCCCTTAGCCGTGTGCGGTGCCCCCCTCCACCATAATCCACCTCGGTCATATCATCGTAGTGCTTAGGCGAAGCCCTGTGCCGGTAGCTTCATCATCACCGTCATCACGCTGTCGTGCTGACGAAGATCTCCCTCGACACTCAACTGGATTGAGAGTTTGTGGGACGTCACCGAGCCGAACATGTGCAGATCGTAGATGTGCCATACTTTCGGTACTAGGATCGGTCGGATCATGAAGACGTACGACTACATCAACCGCGTTGTCATAACTCTTCCGCTTACGATCTACGAGGGTACATGGACAACACTCTTCCCCTCTCGTTGCTATGCATCACCATGATAGATCTTGTGTGTGCGTAGGAATTTTTTTGAAATTACTGCGTTCCCCAACAGTGGCATCTGAGCCAGGTCTATGCGTAGATGTTATATGCACAAGTAGAACACAAAGGAGTTGTGGGCGTGGGTATATACATATTACTTGTCGTCACTAGTTGTTTCTTAATTTGGCGGTATTGTTGAATGAAGCGGCCCAAACCGACATTGGGCATACGCTTACGCGAGACTGGTTCTACCGACGTGCTTCGCACACAGGTGGCTGGTGGGTGTCAGTTTCTCCAACTTTAGTTGAATCGAATTCAATGAACATGGTTCTTTCTGAAGATCAAAAATCAATCACTATACCGCGTTGTGGTTTTTGATGCGTAGGTAACAATGGTTCTTGCTCAGCCCGTAGCAGCCACGTAAAACTTGCAACAACAAAGTAGAGGACGTCTAACTTGTTTTTGCAGGGCATGTTGTGATGTGATAAGGTCAAGACATGATGCTAAATTTTATTGTATGAGATGATCATGTTTTGTAACACAGTTATCGGCAACTGGCAGGAGCCATATGGTTGTCGCTTTATTGTATGAAATGCAATCGCCATGTAATTGCTTTACTTTATCACTAAGCGGTAGCGATAGTTGTAGAAGCAATAGTTGGCGAGACGACAATGATGCTTCGATGGAGATCAAGGTGTCAAGCCGGCGACGATGGTGATCATAACAGTGCTTTGGAGATGGAGATCAAAGGCACAAGATGATGATGGCCATATCATATCACTTATATTGATTGCATTTGATGTTTATCCTTTATGCATATTATTTTTGGTTAGTTCGGCGGTAGCATTATAAGATAATCTCTCACTAAATTTCAAGGTACAAGTGTTCTCCCGGAGTATGCACCGTTGCTACAGTTTGTCGTGCCGAGACACCACGAGATGATCGGGTGTGATAAGCTCTACGTTCACATACAACAGGTGCAAGCCAGTTTTGCACACGCGGAATACTCGGGTTAAACTTGACGAGCCTAGCATATGCAGATATGTCCTCGGAACACTGAGACCGAAAGGTCGAGCGTGAATCATATAGTAGATATGATCAACATAGTGATGTTCACCATTGAAAGCTACTCCATCTCATGTGATGATCGGACATGGTTTTGTTGATATGGATCACGTGATCACTTAGATGATTAGAGAGATGTCTATCTAAGTGGGAGTTCTTAAGTAATTTGATTAATTGAACTTTAATTTATCATGAACTTAGTACCTGATAGTATTTTGCATGTCTATGTTGTTGTAGATAGATGGCCTGTGATGTTGTTCCGTTGAATTTTAATGCGTTCCTAGAGAAAGCTAAGTTGAAATATGATGGTAGCAACTACATGGACTGGGTCCGTAACTTGAGGATTATCCTCATTGCTGCACAGAAAAATTACGTCCTGGAAGCACCGCTAGGTGAGAAACCCGCTGCAGGAGCAACACCAGATGTTGTGAACACCTGGCAGAGCAAAGTTGATGACTACTCGATAGTTCGGTGCATCATGGTTTACGGCTTAGAACCGGGACTTCAACGATGTTTTGAACGTCATGGAGCATATGAGATGTTCCAGGAGTTGAAGTTAATATTTCAAGCAAATGCCCGGATTGAGAGATATGAAGTCTCCAATAAGTTATATAGCTGCAAAATGGAGGAGAATAGTTCTGTCAGTGAACATATACTCAGAATGTCTGGGTACCACAACCACTTGACTCAGCTGGGAGTTAATCTTCCTGATGATAGTGTCATTGACAGAGTTCTTCAATCACTGCCACCAGGCTACAAGAGCTTCATGATGAACTATAATATGCAAGGGATGGGTAAGTCTATTCCCGAGCTCTTCGCAATGCTAAAGGCTGCAGAGGTAGAAATCAAGAAGGAGCATCAAGTGTTGATGGTCAACAAGACCACCAGTTTCAAGAAAAAGGGTAAAGGGAAGAAGGGGAACTTCAAGAAGAACAGCAAGCCAGTTGCTGCTCAAGTGAAGAAACCCAAGTCTGGACCTAAGCCTGAGACCGAGTGCTTCTATTGCAAAGGAACTGGTCAATGGAAGCAGAACTGCCCCAAGTATTTGGCGGAGAAGAAGGATGGCAAAGTGAAAGGTATATTTGATATACATGTTATTGATGTGTACCTTACTAATGCTCATAGTAGTGCTTGGGTATTTGACACTGGTTCATTTGCTAACATTTGCAACTCGAAATAGGGGCTACGGATTAAGCGAAGATTGGCTAAGGACGAGGTGACGATGCGCGTGGGAAATGGTTCCAAAGTTGATGTGATCGCCGTCGGCACGCTACCTCTACATCTACCTTCGGGATTAGTTTTAGATCTAAATAATTGTTATTTGGTGCCAGTGTTGAGCATGAACATTATATCTGGATCTTGTTTGACGCGAGACAATTATTCATTTAAATCAGAGAATAATGGTTGTTCTATTTATATGAGTAATATCTTTTATGGTCATGCACCCTTGATGAGTGGTCTATTTTTTACTAAATCTTGATAGTAGTGATACACATGTTCATAGTATTGAAGCCAAAAGATGCAGAGTTGATAATGATAGTGCAACTTATTTGTGGCACTGCCGTTTGGTTTATATTGGTGTAAAGCGCATGAAGAAACTTCATTCTAATGGACTTCTGGAATCACTTGATTATGAATCACTTGGTACTTGCGAACCATGCCTCATGGGCAAGATGACCAGAACTCCGTCTTACGGAACAATGGAGCGAGCAACAGAGTTATTGGAAATCATACATACTAATGTTTGTGGTCCAATGAACATTGAGGCTCGCGGCGGATATCGTTATTTTCTCACCTTCACAGATGATTTGAGCAGATATGGGTATATCTACTTAATGAAACATAAGTCTGAAACATTTGAAAAGTTCAAAGAATTTCAGAGTGAAGTGGAAAATAATCGTAACAAGAAAATAAAGTTTCTATGATCTGATCGTGGAGGAGAATATTTGAGTTACGAGTTTGGTCTTCATTTGAAACAATGCGGAATAGTTTCACAACTCACGCCACCCAGAACACCACATCATAATGGTGTGTCCGAACGTCGTAATCGTACTTTACTAGAGATGGTGCGATCTATGATGTCTCTTACTGATTTACCGCTATCGTTTTGGGGTTATGCTTTAGAGACGGCTGCATTCATGTTAAATAGGGCACCATCTAAATCCATTGAGACGACACCTTATGAACCGTGGTTTGGCAAGAAACCCAAGTTGTCGTTTCTTAAAGTTTGGGGCTGCGATGCTTATGTGAAAAAGCTTCAACCTGATAAACTCGAACCCAAATAGGAGAAATGTGTCTTCATAGGATACCCAAAGGAGACTATTGGGTACACCTTCTATCACAGATCCGAAGGCAAGATATTCGTTACTAAGAATGGATCCTTTCTAGAGAAGGAGTTTCTCTCGAAAGAAGTGAGTGGGAGGAAAGTAGAACTTGATGAGATAATTGTACCCGCTCCCTTATTGGAAAGTAGTTCATCACTGAAACCAGTTCCAGTGATTCCTACACCAGTAAGTGAGGAACCTAATGATGATGATCATGAAACTTCTGATCAAGTCACTACCAAACCTCGTAGGTCAACCAGAGTGAGATCCGCACCAGAGTGGTACGGTAATCCTGTTCTGGAGGTCATGTTACTTGACCATAATGAACCTACAAACTATGAGGAAGCGATGATGAACCCAGATTCCGCAAAATGGCTTGAGGTCATGAAATCTGAGATGGGATCTATGTATGAGAACAAAGTGTGGACTTTGGTTGACTTGCCCGATGATCGGCAGGCCATAGAGAATAAATGGATCTTCAAGAAGAAGACTAACGCTAAAGGTAATGTTACTGTCTACAAAGCTTGACTTGTTGCAAAAGGTTTTCTACAAGTTCGAGGAGTTGACTACGATGAGACCTTCACACCCGTAGCGATGCTTAAGTCCGTCCTAATCATGTTAGCAGTTGCCACATTTTATGATTATGAAATTTGGCAAATGGATGTCAAAACTGCATTCCTTAATGGATATCTTAAAGAAGAGTTGTACATGATGCAACCAGAAGGTTTTGTCGATCCAAAAGGTGCTAACAAAGTGTGCAAGCTCCAGCGATCCATTTATGGACTGGTGCCAGCCTCTCAGAGTTGGAATATACGCTTTGATAGTGTGACCAAAGCATATGGTTTTATACAGACTTTTGGAGAAGCCTGTATTTACAAGAAAGTGAGTGGGAGCTCTGTAGAATTTATGATATTATATGTAGATGACATATTGTTGATCGGAAATGATACTGAATTTCTAAATAGCATAAAAGGATACTTGAATAAGAATTTTTCAATGAAATACCTCGGTGAAGCTGCTTATATATTGGGCATCAAGATCTATAGAGATAGATCAAGACACTTAATTGGACTTTCACAAAGCACATACCTTGATAAAGTTTTGAAGAAGTTCAAAATGGATGAAGCAAAGAAAGGGTTCTTGCTTGTGTTACAAGGTGTGGCATTGAGTCAGACTCAATGCCCGACCACTGCAGAAGATAGATAGAAAATGAAAGTCATTCCCTATGCTTCAGCCATAGGTTCTATCATGTATGCAATGTTGTGTACCAGACCTGATGTGTGCCTTGCTATTAGTTTAGCAGGGAGGTACCAAAGTAATCCAGGAGTGGATCACTGGATAGCGGTCAAGAACATCCTGAAATACCTGAAAAGGACTAAGGATATGTTTCTTGTTTATGGAGGTGACAAAGAGCTCATCGTAAACGGTTACGTCGATTCAAGCTTTGACACTAATCCGGATGACTCTAAGTCACAAACCGGATATGTATTTTTATTAAATGGTGGAGCTGTCAGTTGGTGTAGTTCCAAGGAGAGCGTCGTGGCGGGATCTACATGTGAAGCAGAGTACATAGCTGCTTCGGAAGCCGCAAATGAAGGAGTGTGGATGAAGGAGTTCATATCCGATCTAGGTGCAATACCTAGTGCATCGGGTCCAATGAAAATCTTTTGTGACAATACTAGTGCAATTGCCTTGGCAAAGGAATCTAGATTTCACAAAAGAACCAAGCACATCAAGAGACGCTTCAATTCCATCCGCGATCAAGTCAATGAGGGAGACATAGAGATTTGCAAAATACATACGGATCTGAATGTTGCAGACCCGTTGACTAAGCCTCTCTCACGAGCAAAAATTGATCAGCACCAAGACTCCATGGGTGTTAGAATCATTCCAATGTAATCTCGATTATTGACTCTAGTGCAAGTGGGAGACTGAAGGAAATATGCCCTAGAGGCAATAATAAAGTTGTTATTTATATTTCCTTATATCATGATAAATGTTTATTATTCATGCTAGAATTGTATTAACCGGAAAACTTAGTACATGTGTGAATACATAGACAAACAGAGTGTCACTAGTATGCCTGTACTTGACTAGCTCGTTGAATCAATGATGGTTATGTTTCCTAACCATAGATATGAGTTGTCATTTGATTAATGGGATCACATCATTAGAGAATGATGTGATTGACTTGACCCAACCGTTAGCTTAGCACGATGATCGTTTAGTTGATTGCTATTGCTTTCTCCATAACTTATACATGTTCCTAAGACTATGCGATCATGCAACTCCCAAATACCGGAGGAACACTTAGTGTGCTATCAAACGTCACAACGTAACTGGATGACTATAAAGGTGCTCTACAGGTGTCTCCGATGGTGTTTGTTGAGTTGGCATAGATCGAGATTAGGATTTGTCACTCCGAGTATCGGAGAGGTATCTCTGGGCCCTCTCGATAATGCACATCACTATAAGCCTTGCAAGGAATGTGACTAATGAGTTAGTTACGGGATGATGCATTTTGGAATGAGTAAAGAGACTTGCCGGTAACGAGATTGAACTAGGTATTGAGATACCGATGATCGAATCTCGGGCAAGTAGCATATCGATGACAAAGGGAACAACGTATATCGTTATGCGATTTGACCGATAAAGATCTTCATAGAATAGGTGGGAGCCACTATGAACATCCAGTTTCCGCTATTGGTTATTGACCGGAGACGTGTCTCGGTCATGTCTACATAGTTCTTGAACCCGTAGGGTCCGCATGCTTAACGTTCAGTGACGATCAATATTATGAGTTTATTTGTTTTGATGTACCGAAGATAGTTCGGAGTCCCGGATGTGATCACGGACATGACGAGGAGTCTTGAAATGGTCGATACATAAAGATTGATATATTGGATGACTATATTCGGACACCAGACGAGTTCCGGGGATCACCGGATAATTATCGGAGTGCCGGGGGGTTATCGGAACCCCCCGGGGGACTAATGGGCCAACATGGGCCTTAGTGGAGAGAGAGAGGGCCGGCCAAGGCAGGGCCGCACGCCCCTCCCCCTCTAGTCCGAATTGGACTAGGGAAGGGGGGGTGGCGCCCCCTTTCCTTCTCTTCTCTCCCTCTCCTTCCTTCCCCCCTTCCTCCTCCTAGTAGGACTAGGAAAGGGGAGTCCTACTCCTACTAGAAGGAGGACTCCTCCTCTCCTGGCGCGCCTCAAGGGCCGGCCGGCCTTCCCCCTTGCTCAATTATATACGGGGGCAGGGGGGCACCCTAGGACACACAAGTTGATCGTTGATCCCTTAGCCGTGTGCGGTGCCCCCCTCCACCATAATCCACCTCGGTCATATCGTCGTAGTGCTTAGGCGAAGCCCTGTGCCGGTAGCTTCATCATCACCGTCATCACGCTGTCGTGCTAACAAAGGTCTCCCTCAACACTCAGCTTGATTGAGAGTTCGTGGGATGTCACAGAGCCGAACGTGTGCAGATCGCGGAGGTGCCGTACTTTCGGTACTAGGATCGATCGGATCGTGAAGACGTACGACTACATCAACCGCGTTGTCATAACACTTCTGCTTACAGTCTATGAGGGTACGTGGACAACACTCTTCCCCTCTCATTGCTATGCATCACCATGATAGATCTTGCGTGTGCGTAGGAATTTTTTTGAAATTACTGCGTTCCCCAACATGTTGTAGATCGATAGCTCGCGATATAGCTCCCCTATATTTTTGATATGTTCCTAGAGCAAACTAAGTTGAAAGATGATAGTAGCAATTATACAGACTGGGTCCGTGATCTGAGGATTATCCTCATTGCTGCACAGAAGAATTATGTCCTTGATGCACCGCTAGCTGACAGACCTATTGCAGGAGCAGATGTAGACGTTATGAATGTTTGGCAAGCTCGATATGATGACTACTTAATAGTTTAGTGCGCCGTGCTTTACGGCTTAGAACCAGGACTTCAAAAACGTTTTGAACGCCACGGAGCATATGAGATGTTCCAAGAGCTGAAATTGGTATTTCAGACTCATGCCCATGAGACCTCTGACAAGTACTTTGCCTACAAGATGGAGGTGAATAGCTCAACCAGTGAGCATGTGCTCAGAATGTCTGGGTACTATAATCGCTTGAATCAAATGGGAGTTAATCTTCCAGATAAGATAGTGATTGACAAAGTTCTCTAGTCACTATCACCAAGCTACTAGAACTTCGTGATGAACTATAAAGGGATGACGAAAACGATTCCCGAGCTCTTCGCGATGGTGAAATTGGCGAAGGTAGAAATCAAGAAAGAGCATCAATGTTGATGATTAACAAAATCACTAGTTTCAAGAAAAGGGGCAAGGGAAAGAAAGGGAACTTCAAGAAGAATGGCAAGCAAGCTGGCACTCTCGGGAAGAATCCTAAAGCATGACCCAAGCCTAAAACTGAGTGCTTCTGCTGCATAGGGAATGCTCGCTGTAAGCGGAACTGCCCCAGATACTTGGCGGATAAGAAGGATGACAAAGTAAACAAAGGTATATTTGATATACATGTTATTGATGTGTACTTTACTAGTGTTTATAGAAACTGAGGGAGTCCTGGACTAAGGGGTCCTCGGGCGTCCGACCTGTTATCTATGGGCCGGACTGATGGGCTGTGGAGATATGAAGACCGAAGACTATACCTGTGTCCGGATAAGACTCTCCTTGGCGTGGAAGGCAAGCTTGGCGAACAACTATGAAGATTCCATCTTATGTAACCGACTCTATGTAACCCTAGACCCCCCGGTGTCTATATAAACCGAAGGGTGTAGTCCGGAAAGGATATACTCAATACCGTAGTCATACAGGCTAGACTTCTTGGGTTTAGCCATTACGATCTCGAGGTAGATCAACTCTTGTAATACTCATACTCATCAATATCAATCAAGCAGGACGTAGGGTATTACCTCCATAGAGAGGGCCCGAACCTGGGTAAACATCGTGTCCCCTGTCTCCTGTTACCATCAACCTTAGACGCAGAGTTCGGGACCCCCTACCCGAGATCCACCAGTTTTGACACTGACATTGGTGCTTTCATTGAGAGTTCCTCTATGCTGTTGTTGAAAGGTTTGATGGCCCCTTCAATCTTCAATAATGACGCTATTTTTAGAGAAACTTTCCTCCCCGGGCAGATCTTCGTGTTCGGCGGCTTCGCACTGCGGGCCAACTCGTTTGGCCATCTAGAGCAGATCAAAAGCTACGCCCCTGGCCATCAGGTCAGATTCGGGAGCTTGAACCACGTTGCGGACATTCGTGGAGACTTAATCTTCGCCGGATTCGATACCGCAGTAGCCGCTCCCGGTCACCCCGATGATCATCACCTAAATCTATCATCGGACCGCATCCAGGAGATCGCTCCTGTAACCGATCTGGCCCTAGAGTCGGAGCAGGCCGCGGCATCCAAAGACGGGAGAATTCACCCCACCATGGAGGCCGCAGATTCCACGGCGTTGGAGCCACACATGGACCTGGTCTCATGCCACCGGAACGCCGGACGCGTCTCCGGCCGTAGGTTCTGAACCGCGCGAGCCCGCGCACGTCGAGCTTGATCGTTATCGATCTTCAAATTCAGCGCCGTAGACATCTTCCAACACTCACCTTTTGGCGATGTGCTAAACTCATTAAAAAACCTATCCTTGGCGGAGGACTCTCAACCGAACTATATCCGGCTCGAACTAGGGGCTGACGATGGAGAATTTTACTTCCCACCCGCCACCCACTTTATAGCCACGATCAAGGATTTGACCGACGAACTTGATTATGACTCCGGGGACATCGATGGTATGGACGGCGATGCCGGAGAAAAGGAGACCCAGAACCTGCCATTCACCTGACGCTGGGTGGCCACTTCCTCGTATGAAGTATACATGGTGGATGCACCAAAGGAGCACAGCAGCGATGATAAGGAATACCCAGCTGAGGATAAACCTTCCGAAATACAGTCCAAGCACCGGCGTCAACGGCGTTGCTCTAAGTCACACCGCAGTAAATATAGAAACACCGACACAGGAGAAGATGGCACTCCGGAAGGTGCCGAAGACAACGAAGACCCCGTCGATAAAGCAAACGAACAAGATAAACGGGAAGATGAGTAGGTTAGCCCTGTTAAACAGGCCACGCACGAAGATTCGAAGGACGATAATTACCTCCCGCTCTCCGAAGATGAGGTGAGCCTCGGCGCCGAAGATTTCATCGTGCCCGAGGAACCTCTTCAGCAGGAGCGCTTCAAGCGCCAGCTAATAGCCACAACAAGGAGCCTGAAAAAGAAGCAGCAGCAGCTTCAAGCTGACCAAGATCTGCTCAATGATAAATGGAATGATGTCCTAGCAGCCAAAGAATACAGCCTCAAGTGCCCAACAAAAAGCTACCCAAAGCGCAAATTGCTACCTCAGTTCGACAAGAAGGCGCCGGAGTACATACCACCATCGCACAATACGGCCGACCGACCACCACATGGTTGGGACAAAACATCAACTCATGGCGAACACCAGCCCGCCCCGCCTCATCACTCAGGCAGAGGTAAATTAGCCCACGGCCATACATATGACCTCCGGCAGAACCTGAACAACAAAGCAGGACATACAAGATCAATCTACGGATCGCGAGGACGCATCTCGACACGTGACCACGGCCACCTATTCGGACGTGACAAGCCCAGTCATGTGGGGGTCGAACACCGCAGATGGACTCTATCAGAGCCGCGTCACGATACGGCCTGATATAAAGGCCCCGCACACCCTCATTGCTTCACTGATGAGGTCCTGGATCACGAATTCCCCGAAGGATTCAAGCCCGTGAACATAGAATCATACGATGGAACTACGGACCCCGCGGTATGGATCGAGGACTTCATTCTCCACATCCACATGGCCCGCGGAGATGACCTCCACACCATAAAATACCTCCCTCTAAAACTCAAAGGGCCAGCTCGGCATTGGCTAAACAGTCTGCCCGAAAATTCCATTGGCAGCTGGGAGGACTTGGAAGAGGCTTTCCTCGATAACTTCCAAGGTACATATGTTCGACCTCCGGACGCTGGTGACTTAAGCCATATAGTTCAACAGCCCGGAGAGTCCGCCGGGAAACTCCGGACAAGATTCTTAACTACAAAGAACCAAATTGTCCACTGTCTGGACGCCGAAGCTCTAGCAGCTTTTAAGCATAGCATCCGCGACGAATGGCTCGCTCGCCACCTCGGCCAAGAAAAGCCAAAATCCATGGCAGCCCTCACGGCACTCATGACCCTCTTTTGTGCGGGCGAGGACAGTTGGTTGGCCCATAGCAAAAACAATGCAAGCGACGCCGACACCCCTGAAGTTAAAAGCAACAAAGACAAGTCTTGACGCAATAGATACAAGCGCCGAAACAATGGTGACAACACCGAGGATACGGCGGTTAACGCCGGATTCAGTGGCTCTAAGTCCGGTCGGCGGAAGAAGCCGTTCCAAAAGAACAATTCGGGCCCATCCAGCTTGGACCGCATACTTGATCGTCCATGCCAGATTCACGGCACCCCCGACAAGCCTCCTAATCATACAAACAGGGAGTGTTGGGTTTTCAAACATGCCGGCAAATTAAACGCCGATAATAGGGAAAAGGGATCGCAAAGCGAGGACGATGACGAAGAGCCATGGCAACCGAACACAGGGGGACAGAAGAAATTTCCCCCTCAGGTCAAAACGTGAACATGATATATGCTACCCACATCCCCAAGAGGGAGCGCAAGCATGCGCTCAGGGACGTCTACGCGATAGAGCCAGTCGCCCCAAAATTCAATCCATGGTCATCATGCCCGATCACTTTTGATCGCCGGGATCACCCGACCAGTATCCGTCACGGAGGCTCAGCCGCACTGGTCTTAGACCCAATAATTGATGGGTTCCACCTAACTCGTGTCCTTATGGATGGCGGTAGCAGCCTCAATCTGCTCTATCAGGATACAGTGCGAAAAATGGGCATTAACCCGTCAAGGATCAAGCCTACAAAGACCACCTTTAAGGGAGTCATTCCAGGCGTAGAGGCCCTTTGTACGGGCTCAATCACACTAGAGGTTGTCTTCGGATCTCTGGACAACTTCCGAAGCGAGGAGTTAGTCTTCGATATTGTCCCATTCCGCAACGGCCATCATGCATTGCTCGGACGAACTGCGTTTGCTCGATTCAACGCAGTACCACACTATGCTTATCTCAAGCTTAAGATGCCTGGCCCACGCGGCGTCATAACAGTCAATGGCAATACGGAACGCTCTCTCCGTACAGAAGAGCACACATCTACCCTAGCAACAGAAGTACAAAGCGGCCTTCTCAAGCAGAACCTTCATTCGTCTGCCGAGCCCTCGGACACCCTTAAGAGGGTCCGAACTACTATGTAGCAGGAGAGCTCAGCTCGTTAGGAGCTCGACTAGCAATCCGGCCTCTGTCTTAGTCCCGATCAAGCGGTGCCATACGTGCCGCGCGTACATAACTATGCACTCAAAATTCCATGGGCATCGACGGAGGCATAGCTAGCTTGTGATCCACGGCATGGCTCAACCGACATCGGATACACACATACTTTCATTTTGCTTGTTTTCTTTCAGGTTTTAATCCTACAGGCCCCATCAAGGGGTCTGGTTATCGGTCCTCTTGAAGGATAAATACACCAAGATGGTGAGGAGCGCAGACATACGGGAACTTTTTAGGTGATTCTGTTAACGATAACTCTACCTGTTTTCCAGGACCCACATGCAGCTCTCCACTAGTTTTGGCATGTTAAATAGCCTGTTGCTTATTGCACTACTTGTATCAATGTGCCTTGATGTACTAATTACATTACAATGAAAACAGGTTTTTACCTTTACATCTTTTCTGTTTTCTTTCTCTCTTTTCTATTTCTCAGTTTCCCTGTGGATAACCCCATCAGGTAGCACCCGTACACTTTGGTACGTTTTTATGTTTTCCAGGGGCTTTATAGCACCCCACATTACAGTAACAAAAGTCCGAACACTTCTTATAAGTATAGTTCGGCACCTCGAATTTAGCATTATATGCATTGGCTCCGAATCGTGTCTTTGGTCAATAGTTGGGTTGCCCGGCTCCTGTGCTTGCTACCCTATGTTCCGCTACATCGGCTAGGGTAGTAAAGGGAGAACTACTGCGATTGTGCCCTGGTCTAAACCGGATGAGCACCTCAGTAGAGAAAGCCGAAAACCGACTGTCATGATGCAACGAGAGTCGGTCAGCTGTTCAGAGGTCTCAAATCGTTGGAGGTTTTTCCGCATTTCGCGAAGGCTGTACTTCCCGATCAGACGTTGACAACACTCTGGTTCATATACCAGGGGCTGCGCCTATGTTTTATTATAAAACTCCTATGGCTAAGTGAGGGCGTTCAAGCCGTATAGTCTGGTTGCCTGGTTCGTTGCGCTAAACAACTCCTTCAAGGACCATATAATTGGATCAAGATTGTTTAGATACCATCCCGAACACCTCCGTACTACCTACATGAGGGCAGAAGCCGACGACTAGCCAACCCTCAGATTTCATACAACACGGCCGCACAGGAGGACACAATCAAAACATAAATTACATTACAAAGCAGATTTGTTGTCATAATAAAAGACAAAATACGAGTGTATTCACTCGAAAATAATGTCCCGCCTACACTGTGTGGCTACAATACGGGACCCCTCTAGGACATCCGCAAAATAGCGCTCGGGTGTACGGTGCTCCTTGCCCTTCGGCGGCCCCTTGGTCAGCTCAACGACGTCCATCTTCGCCCACCACATCTTGCAACGAGCAAAGGCCATCCGGGCACCTTCAATACAGGTCGACCGTTTTACGACCTCAAGTCGCGGGCAGGCACTAACAAGCCGCTTCACAAGCCCGAAGTAGCTGCTGGGTACCGGCGCAGCAGGCCATAGCCGGACTATCAGGTCCCTCATGGCCAGCTTGGCCGCCTTGTGTAGTTCGACCAACTATTTCAGCTGGTCGCTGAAGGATAATGGATGTTCTGGTCCAAGATATTGAGACCAGAACAGCTTCTCCGTCGAACTCCCTTCCTTGGCTCGATAGAATTCAGTAGCATCGGATACGCTGCATGGCAAATCCGTAAACGCTCCTGTAGAGCACCAAATTCAGGTAAGTAAAAGGAACGTTTCCTTCACAGACTTGCTTTGCATAATTAAAGCCTTACCCGCCGCAATCTTCTTAGCCACCTGGAGTTCCTGAAGGGCGCTCTAGGCCTCGGCTCGAGCCTCTTGTGCGCCCTGGTGGGCCTCCACAAGTTCGGATGCCTCCATCTTAGAATCACGCTCCAGGGACTCGTACTTCCTGACCACATCCTGAAGGTCTTGCTGAACCTTGCTGACCCGGGCCTCGTGCTTTTCGCGTACAACGTGTTCCTTGGCCACTTTGTCCTCGGCCTCGGCTAATGCCTTCTTGAGGGCCGCCACCTCGGTCGTAGCCCCTAGCATAGTCCATGACACTTTAGTTAGCACAAAGTATTCATCCTTCCTAACATACACGCATAGGTTACTGCATACCTTGGCTGTCCTCCAGCTGCTTCTTCACAAGGCCGAGCTCTTCCCCGACCCGCTCCAGGCTCTGCTTCAGTTCGGAGACCCTCACAGTATGAGCGGCAGCAGCCAACAGCGATGCCTGCTTATTTACATAGATATCATATGTTAGACTCCTGCGAAAATTGTTTTGATCCTCTGATCGGCTTTTCTTTCCAAACACCGAACAAAGCATCAGGGGCTACTGTCTATGTTGTGATATTCTTTCTACAATTATTATTACCTCAAAGACTGTTAAAAGGCTAGTGTAGGCTTCGGTCAGCCCGCTTTTGGCAGACTGAACCTTTTTGATCACCATACCCATAAGGACACGGTGTTCATCCACAATGGAAGCACCTTGCAGTGCTTCCAACAGATCATCCGGCGCCTCTGGTCGGACAGAGGTCACCAGCGGAACAGGCACACTCCCTCCTTTCGTGGAAGGCCGTTCGCCGGACTTCGGAGCCGTGCAGGTCTCCGGAATGATATCCAGCTGAGGGCCAAATGGAACTCGGCCCCCACCACTAGTCCCCATGGGGGCTTCTTCCCTCATGTGTCCGGCGGCCGTGGAGTCATCCTTGGATGCCGCCCTGACGATCTCCGGAGCCTCCCCTTGGTCAGGGAAGGCCCTTTGGGACACCACCTCGTCATCGCCTTTGGGCGAGGTAGAGTGAGCAGGTGGCGGCGACATGCTAGCCATCTCCTTCGAGTCTAGCGAGCCCTTTGTCGAGGATTGCGGAGAACTGTTGCGGGACGGACTGCAATAGCATAAATTAAACATATTAATATGGCAAAGGGGAAGGGCCATACATTTGGATGAGCATAGGGTCTTTGGTACTTACAAAGTGGCCCGAGGCTTGGTCCGGGGCATTCGTTCCGGACTGCTATCGACATCCCACGCGAAGTTATCCGCGAGGGAGCTCTTCCCCCTCTTGGGTGCCTTCGCCTCCAGGTTCGTGGAGGCCACCCTTTTCTTCCTTCCCCCCCTCAGAGGGGGAGTTGTTTTCTTCCTCCTCCTCATTGTCTTCTTCGACGATCGAAGGGTCTATCTCGTCTTCGGATGACAGGTCCAAAGTATCCTTTCGACGAAGGCCACTCCTGGTCCCCTTGGCCGCCTTCTTGGTCTTCTTCTCTGGCACCTCATAAGGCGCCGGGAACAACATCTTCGTCAGGAGTGGGGTCTCTTTGTCTTCGGGTAGCGAGGCTAGACAGTTAATCCGCCTCGCTATGTCGGTCCAGGCCTAAGGAAAAAATTGATAGGAGAGCTTAGACTTCTTTCTCACAATACGCTAGTAAAGATTATGCCTTGAGAGCGTGAAAGAACTTACCGAATTGGCTTGGCGCTTTGAGCTAAGCCCATGATCCTCGGTTGTAGGCGGTGGCGTATCACCGGCCTTGAAATGAACTTTCCAGATATCCTCGTGTGTTGTGCCGAAGAGCTCTAGCAGCATCTGGTGCTTGGCCGGATCGAATTTCCACAAATGGAAAGTCTAGCGTTGGCATGGGAGGATCCGGCAGATGAGCATAACCTGGATCACATCGACAAGCTTGATCTTCTTGGATATCATATTGTGCACACACGTCTGGAGCCCTGTCAGCTCGCCCAGAGGACCCCAGGTTAGGCCCTTCTCTTGCCAGGAGGTGAGCCGCATCGGAGCTCCGGATCAGAATACGGGGCTGCCGTCCAGTTGGTGTCGCACGGCTCGGTGATGTAGATCCACCTCGATTGCCACCCCTTCACCGTTTCCATGAAAGAACCTTCGAGCCAGGTGACGTTGGGCATCTTACCCAACATAGCTCCTCCGCACTCTGCCTGTTGACCGCTCACCACCTTCGGCTTCACATTGAATTTAGCCGAAATGAGGTGGGATGTGGAGAAAGGCCTCACACACAACTATAAATGCCGAGATGTTGAGGATAAAGTTGGGGGATAGATCATGGAAATCTAGCCCATAATAAAACATCAGTCCGTTGACAAACAGGTGGAGAGGGAATCCCAGCCCACGGACAAAATGCATGGGGAACACCACTCTCTCATGAGGCTCGGGGGTGGGGACGATCTATCCCTTGGCCAGAAGTCGGTAAACGATCTCCTTGGCCAGGTATCCGGCCTCTCGGAGCTCCTCTATATCTTTCCTCTTAACGGAGGAGGCCATCCACTTGCCGCCGGCTCCAGATCCGTACATGGTTGGGTGTTTGTTTGAATGGGAACGAATGAGGACTTGGGCGTTGGGGCTCGAGAACGGAGAGGCAGGAGGAAAGCGTGGGAGAAGAAAGGGGAATCTTATCTCCTTATAAGGGCGGTGAATATCGAACGCCCCCCCATTCGCCTTAAAATTCGCCTGCTCCCAAGGGCTGTGTAAATGGCACGGTTGGGTTACCCACGCTCATATTGATGAGAATCTCGTAATAAGGGGACATGATCTCTGCTTTGATAAGACGTGCCAATGACAACCGCGTCTCGAAATGTGGGGCGAAAAACGATTTGAAATTATGACCGGACAGGCATGACGTCACATTACTAAAGTTGTCAGCAAATTGGACTCATGTGTTATTATATTCTCTCTGCAGTTGTGTGCGGTGTGTGTTACAGGTCCGGATACGTTCAATTCATCTGGAGACTATTCGGGAGTTCGGAAGGAGGAACCCGCCTTGCAATGCCGAAGACAGCACTACGTGCCAGATACCTTGTCATTGAAGCCATGTTCAGGAGCTACTGAGGGAGTCCTGGACTAAGGGGTCCTCGGGCGTCCGGCCTATTATCTATGGGCCGGACTGATGGGCTGTGGAGATATGAAGACCGAAGACTGTACCCGTGTCCAGATAAGACTCTCCTTGGCATGGAAGGCAAGCTTGGCGAACAACTATGAAGATTCCATCTTATGTAACCGACTCTATGTAACCCTAGATCCCCCTGGTGTCTATATAAATCGGAGGGTGTAGTCTGGAAAGGATATACTCAATACCGTAGTCATGCATGCTAGACTTCTAGGTTTTAGCCATTACGATCTCGAGGTAGATCAACTCTTGTAATACTCATACTCATCAATATCAATCAAGCAGGACGTAGGGTATTACCTCCATAGAGAGGGCCCGAACCTGGGTAAACATCGTGTCCCCTGTCTCCTGTTACCATCAACCTTAGACGCATAGTTCGGGACCCCCTACCCGAGATCCGCCAGTTTTGACACTGACAACAACCCCTCGGTATTTGATGCTAGTTCAGTTGCTAAGATTAGTAACTCAAAACTGGAGTTGAAAAATAAACAGAGACTAGTTAAAAGCGAGGTGACGATGTGTGTTGTAAATGATTCCAAGGTTGATATGATCACCATCGCACACTCCCTCGAACTTCGGGATTACTTTTGCACCTAAATAAATGTTATTTGGTGTTTGCGTTGAGCATGAATATGATTAGATCATGTTTATTGCAATATGCTTATTCGTTTAAGTTAGAGAATAATTGTTGTTCTGTTTACATGAATAAAACCTTCTATGGTCATACACCCAATGTGAATAGTTTATTGAATCTCGCCCGTAGTGATACACATATTCATAATATTGATGCCAAAAGATGCAAAGTTGATAATGATAGTGCAACATATTTGTGGCACTGCTATTTAGGTCATATTGGTGTAAAGCGCGTGAAGAAACTCCATGAAGATGGACTTTTGGAATCACTTGATTATGAATCATTTGATTGCGAACCATGCCTCATGGGCAAGATGACTAAAACTCTGTTTTCCGGAACAATGGAGTGAGCTAATTATTTATTGGAAATAATACACAGCGATGTATGTGGTTCGATGACTGTTGCAGATGATTTCAGTAGGTATATCCACTTAATGAAACACAAGGCTGAAACATTTGAAAAGTTGAAAGAATTTCAGAGTGAAGTGGAGAATCATCGTAACAAGAAATAAAGTTTCTATGATCTGATCGCGGAGATGAATATTTGAGTTATGAATTTGGCCTTCATTTAAAATAATGTGGAATTGTTTCACAATTCACGCCACCTGGAACACCAGAGCGTAATGGTGTGTCCGAACGTCGTAACCGTACTTTATTAGATATGGTGCGTTCTATGATGTCTCTTACCGATTTACCACTATAGTTTTGGGGTTATGCATTAGAGACAATTGCATTCCCATTAAATAGGGCAACATCTAAATCCGTTGAGACGACACCGTATGAACTTGTTGGGGAACGTAGCATGCAATTTCAAAAATTTCCTACACTCACGCAAGATCTATCTAGGAGATGCATAGCAACGAGAGGGGGAGAGTGTGTCCACGTACCCTTGTAGACCGAAAGCAGAAGCGTTTGACAACGCGGTTGATGTAGTCAAACTTATTGTTCCGACCGATCAAGCATCGAACGTATGGCACCTCCGAGTTCTGCACATGTTCAGCTTGATGACGTACCTCAAACTCTTGATCCAGCAAAGTGTTGAGGGAGAGTTCCGTCAACACGACGACGTGGTGACGGTGATGGTGAAGTGATCCGCGCAGGGCTTCGCCTAAGCACTACGTGAATATGACCGGAGGCGTAAACTGTGGAGGGGGGCGCCACACACGGCTATCAATGTTTGTTGTGTGTTCTAGCTGTGTCACCCCACATATATATAGGTTGGAGGGTAGGATAGGCAGCCAAGGGGGCGCCCCAAGTTGGAGGAATCCTACTTGGGGTCCTCCCAATTCGGCCTCCCCCCTTTCCTATTCCTATTCGAAGTCAAAAGGGAAGAAGGGGAAGGAGGAATCCTATTCCCTTTTTCCTTTCCTTCTCGAATTTGGCCAGCCCATATGGGGGGGGGCACCAGCCCCTTAGTGGCTGGTGTGTTTCCCCTCTTGGCCCATTAGGCCCATATATAGCTTCCCGGGGGTTGCCTGGAACCCCTTCCGGTGACCCAGTATGTACCCGGTACCCCCAGTCCAAATACTATCGTCCTATATATGAATCTTTACCTCTGAACCATTTCGAGACTCCTCGTCATGTCCGTGATCTCATCTGCGACTCCAAACAACATTCGTTCACCAAATCACATAACTCATATAATACAAAAATCATCATCAAACATTAAGCGTGCGGACTCTACGGGTTCGAGAACTATGTAGACATGACCAAGACACCTCTCCTGTCAATAACCAATAGCGCAACCTGGATGCTCATATTGGTCCATACATATTCTACGAAGATCTTTATCGGTCAAACCGTAATGACAACATATGCTATTCCCTTTGTCATCGGTATGTTACTTGCCCGAGATTCGATCATCGGTATCTTCATACCTAGTTCAATCTCATTACTGGCAAGTCTCTTTACTCGTTCCGTAATGCATCATCCCACAACTAACTCATTAGTTACATTGCCTGCAAGGCTTATCATGATGTGCATTACCAAGAGGGCCCAGAGATACCTCTCCGATACTCGGAGTGACAAATCCTAATCTCGATCTATGCCAACCCAACAAACACCTTCAGAGATACCAGTAGAGCATCTTTATAATCACCCAGTTACGTTGTGACGTTTGATACCACACAAGGTATTCCTCTGGTATCCGGGAGTTGCATAATCTCATAGTCAAAGGAATATGTATAAGTCATGAAGAAAGCAATAACAATAAAACTGAACGATCATATTGCTAAGCTAACGGATGGGTCTTGTCCATCACATCATTCTCCTAATGATGTGATCCTGTTTATCAAATGACAACACATGTCTATGGTTAGGAAACTTAACCATCTTTGATTAACGAGCTAGTCTAGTAGAGGCTTACTAGGGAAACGGTGTTTTGTCTATGTATCCACACATGTATCAAGTTTCCGGTTAATACAATTCTAGCATGAATAATAAACATATATCATGATATAAGGAAATATAAAATAATAACTTTACTATTTCCTCTAGGGCATATTTCCTTCAGTCTCCCACTTGCACTAGAGCCAATAATCTAGTTCACATCGCCATGTGATTTAACACCAATAGTTCACATCTTTATGTGATAACACCCATAGTTCACATCGCCATGTGACCAACACCCAAAGGGTTTACTAGAGTCAATAATCTAGTTCACATCGCTATGTGATTAACACCCAAAGAGCACTAATGCGTGATCATGTTTTGCTTGTGAGAGAAATTTAGTCAACGGGTCTGCCACATTCAGATTCGTATGTATTTTGCAAATTTCTATGTCTACAATGCTCTGCATGGAGCTACTCTAGCTAATTACTCCCACTTTCAATATGTATCCAGATCAAGACTCAGAGTCATTGATAACCCACAAGTATAGGGGATCGCAATAGTTTTCGAGGGTAGATTATTCAACCCAAATTTATAGATTCGACACAAGGGGAGCCAAAGAATATTTGAAGGTATTAGCAGATGAGTTGTCAGTTCAACCACACCAGGAGATTAATTATCTACATCAAAGTGATCAGTAGCAAAGTAGTATGATAGTTTTGATAATAGTAGCAACAGTAACAGTAATAGTGATAGCGGTAATTTTGTAGCAAGTGTAACAGTGACAATAGCAGTAGTAACTTAGCAAGAACAATATAGGATAAATTCATAGGCATTGGATCGGTGACTTGTTGGATGATATTCATCATGAGACAGTTATAACCTAGGGCGATATGGCACTAGCTCCAGTTCATCAATAAAATGTAGGCATGTCTTCCATAAATAGTCATAAGGGATATTAAGGCCTCCTTTTAATAGAGAATCGGAACAAAGCATTAGCACACAGTGAATACATAAACTCCTCAAACTACCGTCATCACCGGGAGTGGTCCCGACTATTGTCACTTCGGGTTGCCGGATCATAACACGTAGTAGGTGACTATAACTTTTAAGATCGGATCTAGAACATGGATACAATAGTGATAACATAAATGGTTCAGATCTGAAATCATGGCACCTGGGCCCAAAGTGACAAGCATTAAACATGGCAAAGTCATAGCAACATCAATCTTAGAACATAGTGGATACTAGGGATCAAGCCCTAACAAAACTAACTCGATTACATGATGAATCTCATCCAACTCCTCACCGACCAGTGAGCCTACGAAGGAATTGCTCACTTTCGGTGGGGAGCATCATGGAATTGGTGATGGAGAAGGGTTGGTGATGACAAAGAACGAAGATCCCCTCTCCAGATCCCCAAACGGACTCCAGATCTGGCCTCCCGATGAAGAACAGGAGGTGACGGCGCTCTGTCTCATGGATCGCGATAATTCTTTTCTCCCTGTTTTTTTTCTGGAAAAATAGGATTTTATAGCGTTGGTTTCAGGGCCTGCAGGGCCACCAGGTGGGGACAACCCAACAGGGCATGCCGGGAGAGGGGGTCACTGATAACCCACAAGTATAGGGGATCGCAACAGTTTTCGAGGGTGGAGTATTCAACCCAAATTTATAGGTTCGACACAAGGGGATCCAAACAATATTTGAAGGTATTAGCAGCTGAGTTGTCAATTCAATCACACCTAGAGATTAATTATCTATAGAAAAGTGATCAGTAGCAAAGTAGTTTGATAGTTTTGATAGTAGTGACAACAGCAATAATAACAGTAACAGTGATAGCAGTAATTTTGTAGCAAGTGTAACAGTGATGATAGTGCTACCTCTTGAGCACTGCGTTGGTTTTCTCTTGAAGAGGAAAGGGTGATGCAGCAAAGTAGCGTAAGTATTTCCCTCAGTTTTTGAGAACCAAGGTATCAATCCAGTAGGAGACTACACGCAAGTCCCTCATACCTACAGAAACAAATAAGAACCTCGCAACCAACGCGATAAAGGGGTTGTCAATCCCTTCACAGTCACTTACGAGAGTGAGATCTGATAGAGATAATAATAATAAGATAAATATTTTTGGTATTTTTATGATATAGATTGAAAGTAAAGATTACAAAATAAAATAGATTCGAAACTTATATGATAAAAGATAGACCCGGGGGCCATAGGTTTCACTAGTGGCTTCTCTCAAGATAGCATAAGTATTACGGTGGGTGAACGAATTACTGTCGAGCAATTGATAGAATAGTGAATAATTATGAGAATATCTAGGCATGATCATGTATATAGGCATCACGTCCGCGACAAGTAGACCGAAGCGATTATGCATCTACTACTATTACTCCACACATCGACCGCTATCCAGCATGCATCTAGAGTATTAAGTTCATAAGAACAGAGTAATGCATTAGGCAAGATGACATGATGTAGAGGGATAAAGTCAAGCAATATGATATAAACCCCATCTTTTTATCCTCGATGGCAACAATAAAATACATGCCTTGCTGCCCCTGCTGTCACTAGGAAAGGACACCGCAAGATTGAACCCAAAGCTAAGCACTTCTCCCATTGTAAGAAAGATCAATCTAGTAGCAGAAACAAAACTGATAATTCGACGAGACTTGCAAAGATAACCAATCATACATAAAATATTTCAGAGAAGAATCAAATATTGTTCATAGATAAACTTGATCATAAACCCACAATTCATCGGATCTCGACAAACACACCGCAAAAAGAGTTACATCAAATAGATCTCCAAGAAGATCGAGGAGAACATTGTATTGAGATCCAAAGAGAGAGAAGAAGCCATCTAGCTAATAACTATATATGGACCCGAAGGTCTGAGGTAAACTACTCACACATCATCGGAGAGGCTATGGTGTTGAGGTAGAAGCCCTCCGTGATCGATGCCCCCTCCGGCGGAGCTCTGGAAAAGGCCCCAAGATGGGATCTCTTGGATATAGAAGGTTGCGGTGGTGGAAATAGGGTTTCGTGGTGCTCCTAGATGTTTTCGGGGTATGTGGACATATATAGGAGGAAGAAGTAGGTCGGTGGAGCCACGAGAGGCCGACAAGGATGGAGGGCGCGCCCCCTGCCACGTGGCCTCCTCGTAGGTTGGTTGACGTCCACTCCAAGTCCCCTGGATCATGCTTGTTCCAAAAATAATTCTCCCGAAGGTTTCATTCCGTTTGGATTCTGTTTGATATTCCTTTTCTACGAAACACTGAAATAGGCAAGAAAACAACAATTTGCACTGGGCCTTGGGTTAGTAGGTTAGTCCCAAAAATAATATAAAAGTGTATAAATAAGCCCATTAACATCCAAAACAGATAATATAATAGCATGGAACAATAAAAAATTATAGATACGTTGGAGACGTATCAAGCATCCCCAAGCTTAATTCCTGCTCGTCCTCGAGTAGGTAAATGATAAAAGTAGAATTTTTGATGTGGAATGCTACCTAGCATAATTCTCAATGTAATTTCTTTATTGTGGCATGAATGTTCAGATCCGAAATATTCAAGACAAAAGTTTAATATTGACATAAAAATAATAATACTTCAAGCATACTAACAAAGCAATCATGTCTTCTCAAAATAACATGGCCAAGGAAAGTTATCCCTACAAAATCATATAGTCTGGCTATGCTCTATCTTCATCACACAAAGTATTTAATCATGCACGACCCCGATGACAAGCCAAGCAATTGTTTCATACTTTTGATGTACTCAAACTTTTTCAATCTTCACGCAATATAAGAGCGTGAGCCATGGACATAGCACTATATGTGTGTTATAGAGTGGTGGTTGTGGAGAAGACAAAAAAGGAGAAGATAGTCTCACATCAACTAGGCGTATCAACGGGCTATGGAAATGCCCATCAATAGATATCAATGTGAGTGAGTAGGGATTGCCATGCAACGGATGCACTAGAGCTATAAGTGTATGAAAGCTCAAAAAGAAACTAAGTGGGTGTGCATCCAACTCACTTGCTCATGAAGACCTAGGGCATTTTGAGGAAGCCCATCATTGGAATATACAAGCCAAGTTCTATAATGTAAAATTCCCACTAGTATATGAAAGTGACAATATAGGAGACTCTCTATCATGAAAATCATGGTGCTACTTTGAAGCACAAGTGTGGTAAAAGGATAGTAACATTGTCCCTGCTCTCTTTTTCTCTCATTTTTTTATTTTTCTCTTTTTTTATTTGGGCCTTCTTCTTTTTTATGGCCTCTTTTTTCTTCTTTTTTTCGTCCGGAGTCTCATCCCGACTTGTGGGGGAATCATAGTCTCCATCATCCTTTCCTCACTTGGGACAATGCTCTAAAATGATGATCATCACACTTTTATTTACTTACAACTCAAAGATTACAACTCAATACTTAGAACAAAATATGACTCTATGTGAATGCCTCCGGCAGTGTACCGGGACATGCAATGAATCAAGAGTGACATGTATGAAAGAATTATGAATGGTGGCTTTGCCACAAATACGATGTCAACTACATGATCATGCAAAGCAATATGACAATGATGAAGTGTGTCATAATAACGGAACGGTGGAAATTTGCATGGCAATATATCTCGGAATGGCTATGGAAATGCCATAATAGGTAGATATGGTGGCTGTTTTGAGGAAGGTGTGTGGTGGGTTTATGGTACCGGCGAAAGTTGTGCGGTACTAGAGAGGCTAGCAATGATGGAAGGGTGAGAGTGCGTATAATCCATGGACTCAACATTAGTCATAAAGAACTAACATACTTATTGCAAAAAATTATTAGTTATCGAAACAAAGTACTACACGCATGCTCCTAGGGGGATAGATTGGTAGAAAAAGACCATCGCTCGTCCCCGACCGCCACTCATAAGGAAGACAATCAATAAATAAATCATGCTCCGACTTCATCACATAACGGTTCACCATACGTGCATGCTACGGGAATCACAAACTTTGGAACACGTATTTCTCAAATTCACAACTACTCGACTAGCATGACTCTAATATCACCGTCTTCATATCTCAAAACAATCATCAAGTATCAAACTTCTCATAGTATTCAATGCACTTTTTTTGATAGTTTTTAATACCCATCTTGGATGCCTATCATATTAGGACTAATTTTATAACCAAAGAAAATTGCCATGCTGTTCTAAAGGACTCTCAAAATAATATAAGTGAAGCATGAGAGATCAATAATTTCTATAAAATAAAACCACCACCGTGCTCTAAAAGATATAAGTGAAGTACTAGAGAAAAATTATTTAGCTCAAAAGATATAAGTGAAGCACATAGAGTATTCTAACAAATTCCCATTCATGTGTGTCTCTCCCAAAAGGTGTGTACAACAAGGATGATTGTGTTAAACTAAAAAGCAAAGAATCAAATCATACAAGAGGCTCCAAGCAAAACACATATCATGTGGTGAATAAAAATATAGCCTCAAGTAAAGTTACCGATAGAAGAAGACGAAAGAGGGGATGCCTTCCAGGGCATCCCCAAGCTTAGGCTTTTGGTTGTCCTTGAATTTAACTTGGGATTCCTTGGGAATCCCCAAGCTTAGGCTCTTGACACTCCTTATTCCATAATCCATCAAATCTGTACCCAAAACTTGAAAACTTCACAACACAAAACTTAAACAGAAAATCTCATGAGCTACGTTAGTATAAGAAAACAAACCACCACTTGAGGTACTGTAATTAACTCATTCTTTATTTTTATTGGTGTTAAACCTACTGTATTCCAACTTCTCTATGGTTCATAACCTCCGATACTAGCCATAGATTCATCAAAATAAGCAAACAACACACGAAAAACAGAATCTGTCAAAAACAGAACAGTCTGTAGTAATCTGAAGGTTTCGAATACTTATGTAACCCCAAAAATTCTAAAATAAATTGCTGGACGTGAGGAATTTATCTATTAACCATCTTCAAAAAAAATCTACCTAATCACACTCTCCAGTAAAAAATGGCAGCAAATCTCGTGAGCGCTAAAGTTTCTGTTTTTTACAGCAAGATTACTAAAACTTCCCCCAAGTCTTCCCAAAGGTTCTACTTGGCACAAACACTAATTAAAAGCATAAAACCACATCTAACCAGAGTCCAGATGAATTATTTATTACTAAACAGAACCAAAAAGCAAGGAACAAAAATAAAATTTGGTTGCCTCCCAACAAGCGCTATGGTTTAACGCCCTTAGCTAGGCATAAATGCAAGAATAGATCTAGGTATTATCATCTTTGGTATGCAATCCATAAGTGTCTCTCATAATAGATTCATAAGGTAATTTAATTTTATTTCTATTAAAGTGTTCCATGCATTTCCTTAACGGAAATTGGAATCTAATATTTCCTTCTTTCATATCAATAAGGAAAGGTCTACCAAGAATAATCGGGCATGTAGGATTGCAATCAATATCAAGAACAATGAAATCTACGGGCACATAATTCCTATTTGCAACAATAAGAACATCATTAATCCTTCCCATAGGTTTCTTAATAGTGGAATCCTCAAGATGCAAATTTAAAGAACAATCATCAAATTCACGGAAACCTAACACATCACACAAAGTTTTTGGAATCATGGAAACGCTAGCACCCAAATCACATAAAGCATAGCATTCATGATCTTTAATTTTATTTTTAATAGTGGGTTCCCACTCATCACAAAGTTTTCTTGGGATAGAAACTTCCAATTCAAGCTTTTCTTCATCAGATTGCATTAAAGCATCAACGATATGTTTGGTAAAAGCTTTATTTTGACTATAAGCATGCGGAGAATTTAGCACGGATCGCAACAAGGAAATACAGTCTATCAAAGAGAAATTATCATAATTAAATTCCTTGAAATCCAAAATAGTGGGTTCATTACTATGTAAAGTTTTGACCTCTTCAATCCCACTTTTATCAATTTTTGCATCAAGATCTAAAAACTCCAAATCATTGGGACGCCTTTTAACTATAGTTGACTCATCTCCAGTCCCATAATTATAAATATTCATATTGCAAAACAAAGATTTAATAGGGGACACATCAATTACTTTTATCTCTTGATCCTTATTATCATCAAAACTAGAAGAACACGCTTTTACAAAGCAATCTTTTTTAGCACGCATCCTAGCGGTTCTTTCTTTGCACTCATCAACGGAAATTCTCATAGCTTTGAGAGACTCATTGATATCATGCTTCGGTGGAATAGATCTAAGTTTCAAAGAATCAACATCAAGAGAAATTCTATCCATGTTCCTAGCCAACTCATCAATCTTAGACAATTTTTCTTCAATGAAAGCACTGAAACAATTTATTTATGATTTCGCAAAAGAATTTCAATGCTTTGCTTGAAGAAAAATTGCCTAAGATTGATGAGTTGGCTAGGAACATGGATAGAATTTCTCTTGATGTTGATTCTTTGAAACTTAGATCTATTCCACCTAAGCATGATATTAATGAGTCTCTCAAATCTCTGAGAATTTCCATTGACGAGTGCAAAGAAAGAACCGCTAGGATGCATGCTAAAAAATATTGCATTATAAAAGCATGTTCTTCTAGTTTTCACGACAATAAGGATGAAGATCTAAAAGTGATTGATGTATATCCTATTAAATCTTTGTTTTGCAATATGAATCTTGATAATGATGGGACTGGAGATGAGTCAACTTTAGCTAAAAGGCGTCTCAATGATTCGGAGTTTTTAGATCTTGATGCAAAAATTGGTAAAAGTGGGATTGAAGAGGTCAAAACTTTACATAGCAATGAACCCACAATTTGGATTTCAAGGAATCTAATTGTGATAATTGCTCTTTGGTAGATTGTATTTTCTTGTTGCAATCTGTTGGTGTCAAAACCGGCGGATCTCGGGTAGGGGGTCCCGAACTATGCGTCTAAGGCGGATGGTAACAAGAGGCAGGGGACACGATGTTTTACCCAGGTTCGGGCCCTCTTGATGGAGGTAAAACCCTACGTCCTGCTTGATTATTCTTGATAATATGAGTAGTACAAGAGTTGATCTACCACGAGATCGGAGAGGCTAAACCCTAGAAGCTAGCCTATGGTATGATTGTCTATTGTCCTATGGACTAAAACCCTCCGGTTTATATAGACACCGAAGGGGGCTAGGGTTACACAGGGTCGTCTACAAAGGAGGATATATACATATCCGTATTGCCTAGCTTGCCTTCCACGCCAAGTAGAGTCCCATCCGGACATGGGACGGAGTCTTCAATCTTGTGTCTTCATAGTCCAACAGTCCGGCCAAAGCATATAGTCTGGCTGTCCGGAGACCCCCTAATCCAGGACTCCCTCAGTAGCCCCTGAACCAGGCTTCAATGACGATGAGTCCGGCGCGCAGTGTTGTCTTCGGCATTACAAGGCGGGTTCCTCCTCCGAATACACCACAGAGAGTTTGAATACAAGGATAGTGTCCGACCCTGCAAAATAAGTTCCACATACCACCGTAGAGAGAATAATATTTCCACAAATCTAATCTGCTGACGTGTTTTGGCAGCATGACATCATGCTATGGCCCGGTAATTATTCAAAGCATTTTTCTTTAACCAGCCCCGCACATAACGCGAGGCGGTTTCTTGACACGTCTTGTCAAAGCAGAGATCGTGTTCCCCTTGTTACAGGATTCTCATCAATACGGATGTGGGTAACCCAACCGCGCCATTAATTACGATGCTTGGGGGACAAGCGAGTTTTACCAGGCTAGTGGGGGCGCATAGTTTAGTCCGCCCTTATAAAGGGATAAGATCTCACCTTTTTTCTTCCCACGCCTTCTTCCTCCTTGCTCATCCATTCTCGCGCACTCGAGCTCCAAAGCCCAAGTCCGCATCCTTCTCCTCAACCCTCTCCAAACATGTCCGGAGCGGGAGGCAACTGGATGGCCTCCTCCGTCACGGAGGGACACATCAAAAAGCTACGTGGAACCGGATACTTAGCCGCGGATATCGCGCACCGCCTGCCAGCCGCGGGGTAGGTCATCCCTACCCCAGAACCTCACGAAAGGGTGGTCTTCCTCCCCCACTTCGTCCGCGGACTAGGGTTTCGCCTCAATCCATTTGTCCGCGGCCTCGTGCTCTATTATGGGATGGACTTTCATGATCTGGCCCCGAACTTCATCCTCAACATCTTGGCGTTCATCGTCGTGTGCGAGGCCTTCCTCCGCATCCGGCCCCACTTCGGCCTGTGGATGAAGACCTTCAATATCAAGCCGAAGGTGGTGGGCGGCCAACAAGCGGAATGCAGCGGAGCCATGGTGGGCAAGATGCCCAACGTTATATGGCTCGAGGGCTCCTTCGTGGAGACCATAAAGGGGTGGCAATCGGGGTGGTTCTACATCACCGAGCCGCGCGACACCAACTGGGTGGCGGCCCCCGAGTTTCGATCCGGAATCCCCACGCGGCTCACTTCCTGGAAGGAGAAGGGCCTGTCCTGGGGTTCATCGGTGGAGCTGGACGGACTCCAGAAGTGTATCCGGAACATGACAAGCAAGAAACTTAAGCTTGTCAACATAGTCCAGGTCATGCTCTTCCACTGGATCCTCCCGTGTCAACAATGGGACTTCAACTTATGGGAGTTCGACCCGGCCCAGCTCCAGACTCTCAGCGAGCTCTTCGACACGACGCATAAAGACGTCTGGAGGGTGCTATTCAAGGGCACCGAGGTCCCTCCTTCTCTTACCGAGGACCGTGGGCTAAGCACGAAGCGCCATGCGAATTCGGTAAGTTCTGTACATCTGGCAGGGTATTTATTTCCCATAGCTTAACCATGTGCGGGGTCTGAGCTCCCATGCCTTTGACAGGACTAGGTGAAGACATCGGAGCAGATCAACTGTCCGGCCCCTCTGCCCGAAGACCCTGCGGACGCTCTCCTGACGGAGATGCAGACTCCGGCTCCTTATGAGGTGCCGGACAAGACCAAGAAGAAGGCCAAGGGAACCCGAAATAGTTCCCAGCGCCAAGTGGTATCGGACTCATCGTCCGACAACACCGAGACACCCTCCTCCCATGAAAACGAGGAGAAGGATGATGAAGATTCCCCCCCCCCCAGCCGAGGGAGACAAGGAAAGGAAAGCCGCCCCAACCGGGGAGGCCGAAGGGTCCAAGAAGGGAAGGACTCTCCTTCCGGACTGCTCCACCACCGCCGCCGAGGGCGAAGACGAGTGGCTGCTCAGGGCCAAGCCCCTGGCGAAGTTGTAAGTATTCGAATACCAGAGTAACTCATAGGATACCTTTGTCGCACTACTTCTCCTAACATCGAATATGATTATGCAGTCCGCCCCAAGCCCGTATCGATGTATCATCGTCGAACGGTTCCTTAGACTCGTTGGACATGAATAGTGATACACTTCCAACCGCCTCCTCCCCTTGCCCTATGGACAATGCCGAGGTATTGTCTCAAGGGGCACCGAGCCGGGGGGAGATGGTCCCGGAGGCGCCTCAAGGCGACCTCCCGGACTCCAGGAGCAAAGGGAGCAAGGCTCCCGGGGGCTCCAAGTTCGGCTCTCAGCCGAACACCGCGCCGGAACCTCCAATGGTTCTGGACTCGAGCAGGCGGCCCTCTTCCAAGAGGGGCAAGCCGCCTGTGCCGGTGACCTCTGTCCATCCAGAGGCACCAGACAACCTGCTGGGAGCACTTCACGGCGCTTCCATCGATGAAGAGCACCACAATATTATGAGTGCGGTGATCAAGAAGGTTCAGTCCGCCAAGAGCGGACTGACTGAACTTGTGCCAGCCTTCTAACATGCTTTGAGGTAAGTATTTAGAATATGGGAAAATATTACCGCATAGACAGTAGCCCCTGCTGCTCTGTTTGGTGTTCACAAAGAAAAGCCGAATAGAGGATCAAATAATATCCGCAGGAGTCTAAAATAAGTATGTCTGTATGCGTATGCAGGCTTTGCTGCTGACCTCTACCGCACTGACTGCGGAGGTCGCCGCACTGAAGCAGGACCTCGAGGGGTCCGAGAAAGAGCTCGGCCTTGCCAAGAGGCAGCTCGAGGAGAACAAAGGTAAGTAATACCTTGTCTATATATAAAATAGAATGTGGTTGCGAAATGACAGGATCATCATGAATGTGCCAGGGGCCACGACAGAAGTGGCGACCCTGAAGCAAGCGCTGTCCGAGGCCGAAAACAAAGCGGCCAAGGAGCACACCGAGCGCGAAAGGCAAGAGGCATGGGTGGGCGAGGTGCAGCAAGAGCTCCGGGCTCTCGTGAAGAAGCACGGGGCTTTGGAGCTTGACTCGAAGACACGAGAGTCCGAGCTTGCCGCGGCCCTCGAGAGCGCAAAGAATGCCAAGGCTGAAGCCCAAAAGGCCCTCCAGGAGATTGAGGCGATGAGGAAGATAGCGGCGGGTAAGGCATTCAATATGCAAAGCAAGCATGTAAAAGTAAATTACTTGTTACTTACCCGAGTCCGGAGCTCTCCAGGAGCATTCGCAGATTTTCCCCGCAGCATGTCGGATGCCGCGAGATATTAGCAGGCCGAGGAGGGAAGCTCGACGGAGAAGTTGTTCTGGTCTCAGTATACTAGGACCGAACACCCGATGCCTATGAGCGACCAGCGGAAGCAATTGGTGGAGCTACACAAGGCGGCTGAACAGGCCATGAAGGGCTTTATAGTCCGGATGTGGCCTGGCGACTCCCTTCCCAACAGCTATTTCGGCCTGGTGAGGTGGCTTGTGGATGCCTGCCCACGGCTGGAAGTCATCAAGCGGTCCGTCTGTATCGAAGGTGCCCGCCGGGCTTTTGCTCATGCAAAGGTGCACTGGGCCAAGATGAACGCTGAGAAGCTAGTGAAGGAGGGGCCGCCGCAGGGCAAGGAGCATCGCCACCCCGAGATGTATTATGAGGGTGTCCTGAAGGGTTCCCGTCTTGTAGCGGACGAGTGTGTGAAAGATGTAATATTTGAATGAACTTGCTCATGTGATCCTGTATTATGAAAAGTTGTTCATATGCGCTATGCAACGCTTGTTTGAATTTAAAATATTACCTTCTGTTCGGCTGCTTATCAAATCTGAGAGATGGCTAGTCGTCGGCTTCTGCCCGCATGCCACGAGTGCTGGGGTGTTTGGGATAAACCTGAGCACTCTTTTTCCCATTTTTGTGTCCTTCGAGGGAGGTGCTCAGCACAACGAACAAGGCAATCAGACTATAATGCTTTATCACTCTCACTTAGCCATAGAATTCTATAATTTTAAATTTTGGCGAAGCCCCTAGTATTCGGAAGGCCGAATTCGGGGCGCTATACACGCCTTTAAGCCGGACAAAGCCGACTCCTCGCTCTAAGCGGCATAAGTCTTTAGGGACTCGAAACCTCTCAAACAGCGACCAGCTCTCGCCTTATCATGACAGTCAGTTTTAGCTTTCTCTACTGAGGTGCTTAGCCCGGCTGAACCGGGGCACAATCGTAGTAGTTCTCCCAGTGCTACCTTAGCCGATATAGCGGAACGTAAGGTACCAAAACATGGGAGCTGGGCAAACCCAACTATTGACCCAAGACATGATTCGGAGCTGATGCATATAATGCTATAAGTTCGGGGTGCCGCACTGTCGAAAGTGTTCGTACTTCTCACGCCGTATTATGGGGTATGCTTAAGCCCCTAGCGTACTGGCCGTACCAGAGTGTACGGGTGCTGGATGTCATGAATGAACATATATATATATATATATAAAAGAGGAATAGAGAATGCGATAATAGTCCAGTGCTATGCATTGTTTATTCAAAAAAATGCGTTAAAGCAGAATGATACAAGTAGTGCGATAAGCAGAAAGTAGGACTATTTGACATGTACCCTCCAAGGGCAAGCTGAGGAATAGTATTTAAAGCAAGTATTTCACTCATTATCGGAATCCACCTGGGAGCTCAGTGGTGTGACGTAGCTTTCTGCCTCCTTGGTTGTTGCATCATGTGTCCGGCAATCATACTGCCGGACAGGGTTTCCAGAGATTAAAGTCTTGAAAGAGAGAAAAATAACAAAGTGGGAAGCCCTAGTGCGGTTGAGCCGCGTCTTGGGGCGTGCCGTAGTCGTGCCCCCCTCCCCACCTCTGCCCATGGTATTTTCAATGCATAGTTGTGTACGCGTGGCACGGATTTCGCCGTTTGGCTGGGGCTGGGGCGGGGCCGCATTGCTATGCGAGCTCGGAACGTGCCAGGCGGTCTTGTTGCCGATTACTCCAGGCACGCTTGAAGGTGTCCGGGTCTTTAATCGCCGAACTGGTGGATTGCCTTAAGAGGTTGCTTTGCGCTTCTGCTGCGAGGGCCGCAGTGTGCTCCTCCGTACGGAGAGAGCGCTCTGTGTTTCCATTAATTTTGATGACCCCCCGAGGTCCTGGCATCTTGAGCTTGAGATATGCATAATGCGGTACCGCATTGAATCTCGCAAATGCGGTTCGCCCGAGCAGTGCATGATAGCCACTGCGGAACGGGACTATATCGAAGATTAACTCCTCGCTTCGGAAGTTATCCGGGGATCCGAAGACCACTTCCAGTGTGACTGAGCCTGTGCAATGGGCCTCTACACCTGGTGTGACGCCTTTGAAGGTCGTTTTTGTGGGTTTGATCCTTGAGGGGTCTATACCCATTTTGCGCACTGTGTCCTGATAAAGCAGGTTCAGGCTGCTGCCGCCATCCATAAGGACTCGAGTGAGGTGAAATCCGTCAATGATTGGGTCTAGGACCAGTGCGGCGAGTCCGCCATGACGGATACTAGTGGGGTGGTCCGTAGGATCGAAGGTGATCGTACAAGAGGACCATGGGTTGAACTTTGGGGCGACTGGCTCCAACGCATATACGTCCCTTAGCGCACGCTTCCGCTGCCTCTTGGGGATGTGGGTTGCGCATATCATGTTCACCGTCCGCACTTGTGGGCGGAACCTCTTATGTCCTCCGGTGTTCGGCTGTCGGGGCTCCTCCTCGTCATCGCTATGTGACCCCTTGTCTTTGTTTTCGGCATTTAACTTGCCGGCCTGCTTGAACACCCAACAATCCCTGTTGGTGTGGTTGGCTGGCTTGTCGGGGGTGCCGTGTATTTGACATGAGCGATCGAGTATACGGTCCAAACTGGACGGGCCCGGAGTGCTTCTTTTGAATGGCTTTTTCCGCTGACCGGGTTTAGAGCCTTTGAATCCGGCATTGACTATCGTATCCTCGGTATTGTCGTTGTTGATGCGGCGCATATGTTTGTTGCGACGTGACCTGCCATTGCCGCCCTTGGTATCCGAAGTACCATGGTTCTTTGATATGTTATTACTGCAAGCCAGCCAGCTGTCCTCTCCTGCACAAAAGCGGGTCATGAGTGTCGTGAGGGCTGCCATAGATTTCGGCTTTTCCTGGCCAAGGTGCCGGGCGAGCCACTCATCGCGGATGTTGTGCTTAAAAGCTGCTAGGGCCTCTGCATCTGGACAGTCGACGATTTGATTTTTCTTTGTTAGGAACCGTGTCCAGAATTGCCTGGCCGATTCCTCTGGCAGCTGAATTATGTGGCTCAAGTCATCGGCATCTGGTGGTCGCACATAAGTGCCCTGGAAGTTGTCGAGGAATGCGGCTTCCAGATCTTCCCAACAGCCAATGGACTATGCTGGCAAGCTGTTGAGCCAATGCTGAGCTGGTCCTTTGAGTTTGAGTGGGAGGTATTTGATGGCGTGTAGATCGTCACCGCGGGCCATGTGGATGTGCAGGAGGAAATCCTCGATCCATACCGCAGGATCTGTTGTGCCGTCGTATGATTCGATATTTACGGGTTTGAAACCCTCTGGGATTTGGTGATCCATTACTTCGTCTGTGAAGCATAGGGGGTGTGCGGCGCCTCTGTACTGGGCTATATCGCGACACAGCTCAATTGAGTCTTGCCCGCTGTGTTCGGCCCGGCCGGAATTACTTTTATTGTATCCGGCGTGATGGTTATTGTCTCGCATAGTGGCGCGCCCTTGTGATCCGTAGATTGATCTTGCGTGCTTTGCTTTTTCCTCCAATACGTCTCGCAGGTCTGGCGTATTTCCCCATGCCTTGACATTTTTATTTGAGTGGCGTCGGAGTGCGGGCTGAGCTTTGGCTGAAATGCCTCTCTGTCGCGGCCACGAGGTGGCCGATTGGCCACGTCATACGCTGGAGATGTAGGTTTTGGTGCTTCCTCCTCCAGTCGGGGTAGCAACCTGCACTTTGGGTAACTCTTGGAGGGACGTTTGAGTTTATATTCCTCGGCCGCAAGGACTTCAGTCCATCTGTCGGCTAGCAAATCTTGATCAGCTTGAAGCTACTGTTGCTTTTTCTTAAGGCTATTTGCCGTGGCTATAAGCCGGCGCTTGAAGCGCTCTTGTTCGATGGGATCCTCAGGCACGATGAATTCGTCATCGTCGAGGCTTGCCTCGTCTTCGGAGGGAGGCATGTAATTATCCTCTGCCTCTCCATCTGCCGCTCTCTTGGGAGGGCTGGCTTCTCCATCCTCCTACCCTAAATCTTGCTGGAGGGGATTGTGTCGTCTTCGGCACTGTCCGGAGTGCTATTATCTCCTGTGCCGGTGTCATTGCTTTTGCTTTGGCAAGACTTAGAGCGGCGCCGCTGACATCGGCGCTTGGGTTGCTTCTTGGAGGGGTCATCCTCCGCTGTCCCATCGCCATTGCCTTCTTTGGGTGTGTCCACCATATATATGTCATATGATGAGGTGGCTGTCCAGTGCCATGTGGGCAGTGGTTCTTGTTCGCCTCCTGCATTGTTGTCCATGCCGTCGATGTCTTCGGAGTCGAAGTCGAGTATGTCGGTTAAATCGTCGACAGTGGCTACTAAGTGGGTGGTGGGTGGGCGGTGAATTTCTTCGTCATCCACATCCCTATCCTGCCGGACATAGTTCGGCCAAGACTCTCCTGACAAGGAGAGAGACCTTAATGAGTTCAATATGTCGCCGAAGGGCGAGTGCTGAAAGATATCCGCAGAGGTAAACACCATGATCGGCGCCCAGTCGGATTCGATAGGCACGGGCGCAGGCAGTTCGGAGTCTGTGGCCGGGGAAGGATCCGTCAGCTTGGCATCACGGCTCTCGTGAAGGTTAAGGTCGATATTCGGCTCGATCGCTGCTGAGGATACGGCCTCCGTGTTGGGGTCTATCCACCCGTCCATGGATGGGGCAACTGGTTCCAAATTGAGGGTCGGAGCGGTTGCTGGCGCGATCTCCTGAACACTGTCCGATGGTAGAGCTAAATCATGCTGATCGTGACCGTGTGGCGCACAAGGCAGGGGCTCGAATCCATCGAAGATCAAGTCTCCGCGGATATCGGCCGTGTAGTTTAAGCTTCCAAACCTGACCTGGTGGCCAGGGGCGTAACTCTCGATCTGCTCCAGATGGCCAAGCAAGTTGGCCCGCAGTGCGAAGCCGCCGAATACAAAGATCTGTCCGGGGAGAAAAGTCTCACCCTGGACTGCATCGCTATCAATGATTGAAGGAGCCATCAAGCCTAATGATGACGACATAGAGGAACTCTCAATGAAAGCACCAATGTCGGTGTCAAAACCAGCGGATCTCGGGTACGGGGTCCCGAACTGTGCGTCTAAGGCGGATGGTAACAGGAGGCAGGGGACACGATGTTTTACCCAGGTTTGGGCCCTCTTGATGGAGGTAAAACCCTACGTCCTGCTTGATTATTCCTGATAATATGAGTAGAACAAGAGTTGATCTACCACGAGAACGGAGAGGGTAAACCCTAGAAGCTAGCCTATGGTATGATTGTCTATTGCCCTATGGACTAAAACCCTCCGGTTTATATAGACATCGGAGGGGGCTAGGGTTACACAAGGTCGGTTACAAAGGAGGAGATGTACATATCCGTATTGCCTAGCTTGCCTTCCACGCCAAGTAGAGTCCCATCCGGACACGGGACGAAGTCTTCAATCTTGTGTCTTCATAGTCCAATAGTCTGGCCAAAGGATATAGTCCGGCTGTCCGGAGACCCCTTATCCAGGACTCCCTCACAATCCGTGCTAAATTCTCCCCATGCTTATTTTCAACATAAAGCTTTTACCAAACATATCGTTGATGCTTCAATGCAATCTTATGAAGAAAAGCTTGAATTAGAAGTTTCTATCCCTAGAAAACTTTATTATGAGTGGGAACCTACTATTAAAATTAAAATTAGAGATCATGAATGCTATACTTTATGTTATTTGGGTGCTAGTGTTTCCACGATTCCAAAAACTTTATGTGATGTGTTAGGTTTCCGTGAATTTGATGATTGTTCTTTAAATTTGCATCTTGCAGATTCCACCATTAAGAAACCTATGGGAAGTATTAATGATGTTATTATTGTTGCAAATAGGAATTATGTGCCCGTAGATTTCATTGTTCTTGATATAGATTGCAATCCTACATGTCCTACTATTCTTGGTAGACCTTTCCTTAGAACGATTGGTGCAATTATTGATATGAAAGAAGGAAATATTAGATTCCAATTTCCGTTAAGGAAATGCATGGAACAGTTTCCTAGAAAGAAAATTAAATTACCTTATGAATCTATTATGAGAGCCACTTATGGATTTCATACCAAAGATGACAATACCTAGATCTATTCTTGTTTTTATGCCTAGCTAGGGGCGTTAAGCGATAGCGCTTGTTGGGAGGCAACCCAATTTTATTTTTATTTCTTACTTTTTGTTCCTTTTTAGTAATAAATAATTCATCTAGATTCTGTTTAGATGTGGTTTTATGTTTTTAATTAGTGTTTGTGCCAAGTAGAACCTTTGGGAAGACTTGGGAGAAGTCTTTGCGATCTTGCTGTAAAAAACAGAAAATTTAGCGCTCACGAGATTAGCTGCCATTTTTTACTGGAGAGTGAGATTAGGTTGATTCTTTTTGCAGATGATTAATAGACAAATTCCTCACGTCCACAAATTTATTTCTGAATTTTTGGGGTTACATAAGTATTCGAAACCTACAGATTACTACAGACTGTTCTGTTTTTGATAGATTCTGTTTTTTGTGTGTTGTTTGCTTATTTTGATGAATCTATGACTAGTATCGGGGGTATGAACCATAGATAAGTTGGAATACAGTAGGTTCAACACCAATATAAATAAAGAATGAGTTCATTACAGTACCTTGAAGTGGTTGTTTGTTTTCTTATACTAACGGAGCTCATGAGATTTTCTGTTGAGTTTTGTGTTGTGAAGTTTCCTAGTTTTGGGTAAAGATTTGATGGATTTTGGAATAAGGAGTGGAAAGAGCCTAAGATTGGGTATGCCCATGGAACCCCAAGGTAATATTAAAGTACAACCAAAAGCCCAAGCTTGGGGATGCTATCCTTTTACCATAATCGTGCTTCAAAGTAGCACCATGTTACTATCCTTTTACCACACTCGTGCTTGAAAGTAGCACCATGATCTTCATGATACAGAGTCTCTTATGTTGTCACTTTCTTGTACCAGTGGGAATCTTTCATTATAGAACTTGGCTTGTATATTCCAATAATGGGCTGCCTCAAAATGCCCTAGGTCTTCGTGAGCAAGCGAGTTGGATGCACACCCACTTAGTTTCTTTTGTTGAGCTTTCATACACTTATAGCTCTAGTGCATCTGTTGCATGGTAATCCCTACTCACTCACATTGATATCTATTGGTGAGCATCTCCATAGCCCGTTGATATGCCTAGTTGATGTGAGACTATCTTCTCCTTTTTTGTCTTCTCCGCAACCACCACTCTATTCCACATATAGTGCTATGTACATGGCTCACGCTCGTATATTACGTGAAGATTGAAAAAGTTTGAGAACATCAAAATTATGAAACAATTGATTGGCTTGTCATCGGGGTCGTGCATGATTAAATACTTTTGTGTGATGAAGATAGAGCATAGTCAGACTATATGATTTTGTAGGGATAACTTTCTTTGGCCATGTTATTTTGAGAAGACATGATTGCTTTGTTAGTATGCTTGAAGTATTATTATTTTTATCTCAATATTAAACTTTTGTCTTGAATATTTCGGATCTGAACATTCATGCCACAATAAAGAGAATTACATTGAGAATTATGCTAGGTAGCATTCCACATAACAAATTCTGTTTTTATCATTTACCTACTCGAGGATGAGCAGGAATTAAGCTTGGGGATGCTTGATACGTCTCGAACATATCTATAATTTATGATTGTTCCATGCTATTATATTATCTGTTTTGGATGTTTAATGGGCTTTAATATACCTTCTTATATTATTTTTGGGACTAACCTACTAACCAAAGGCCCAGTGCAAATTGCTGTTTTTTTGCCTATTTTAGTGTTTCGCAGAAAAGGAATATCAAACGGAATCCAAACTGAATAAAACCTTCAAGAGAGTTATTTTTGGAACAAACATGATCTAGGAGACTTGGAGTGGACGTCAAGAAAGAAGCGAGGAGGCCACTGATACATCTCCAACGTATCTACAATTTTTGATTGTTCCATGCAATTATATTATCTGTTTTGGATGTTTAATGGGCTTTGATGCACTTTTATATTAGTTTTCGGACTAACCTATTAACCAAAGGCCCAGTGCAAATTGCTGTTTTTTGCCTATTTCAGTGTTTCGCAGAAAAGGAATATCAAACGGAATCCAAACGGAATGAAACCTTTGGGAGAGTTAGTTTTGGAACAAACCCAATCCAGGAGACTTGGAGTGGACGTCAAGGAAGAAACGAGGCGGCTATGAGGTAGGAGGGCGCGCCCAGGGGGTAGGTGTGCCCCCACCCTCGTGGGCCCCTCGTGGCTCCGCTGACCTACTTCTTTCGCCTATATATACACATATACCCCGAAAATATCCGAGAGCACCATGAAAACCTATTTCCACCGCCGCAACCTTCTGTACCTGTGAGATCCCATCTTGGGGCCTTTTTTGGCGCTCCGCCAGAGGGGGAATCGACCACGGAGGCCTTCTACATCAACACCATAGCCTCTCCGATGATGTGTGAGTAGTTTACCACAGACCTTCGGGTCCATAGTTATTAGCCAGATGGCTTCTTCTCTCTGTTTGGATCTCAATACAAAGTTCTCCTCGATTCTCTTGGAGATCAATTGATGTAATTCTTTTTGCGGTGTGTTTGTCGAGATCCGATGAATTGTGGGTTTATGATCAAGATTATCTATGAACAATATTTGATTCTTCTCTGAATTCTTTTATGCATGATTTAATATCTTTGCAAGTCTCTTCGAATTATCAGTTTGGTTTGGCCCACTAGATTGATCTTTCTTGCAATCGGAGAAGTGCTTAGCTTTGGGTTCAATCTTGTGGTGTCCTTTCCCAGTGACAACAGGGGAAGCAAGGCACGTATTGTATCATTGCCATCGAGGATAAAAAGATGGGGTTTATATCATATTGCATGAGTTTATCCCTCTACATCATGTCATCTTGCCTAACGCGTTACTCTGTTCTTATGAACTTAATATTCTATATGCATGCTGGATAGCAGTCGATGTGTGGAGTAATAGTAGTAGATGCAGAATCGTTTCGGTCTAGTTGTCACGGATGTGATGCCTATATACATGATCATGCCTAGATATTTTCATAACTATGCGCTTTTCTATCAATTGATCGACAGTAATTTGTTCACCCACCGTAGAATTTGCTATCTTGAGAGAAGCCACTAGTGGAACCTATGGCCCCCGGGTCTATCTTCCATCATATTATTTTCCTATCAATTTGCTATTTCTCTCGTTGTTTATTTTGCAATCTTTATTTTCCAATCTATACAAAAAATACCAAAAATATTTATCTTATTATCTCTACCAGATCTCACTTTCGTAAGTGACCGTGAAGGGATTGACAACCCCTTTTTCGCATTGGTTGCGAGGTTCTTGTTTGTTTGTGCAGGTACTAGGGACTTGCGTGTGAACTCCTACTGGATTGATACCTTGGTTCTCAAAAACTGAGGGGAATACTTACGCTACTTTGCTGCATCACCCTTTCCTCTTCAAGGGAAAACCAACGCATGCTCAATAGGTAGCAAGAAGGATTTCTGGCGCCGTTGTCGCGGAGGTTGCACCAAGTCAAGTCAAGATTTGATCACCCATCAACAAGCCATTTCCGGCCGTTGTCGGGGAGATCTACGCACAAGTCAAGACATACTAGGTACCCATCACAAACTCTTATCCCTCGCATTACATTATTTTCCATTTGCCTCTCGTTTTCCTCTCCCCACTTCACCACTGCCGTTTTATTCACCCTCTTTTTCGTTCGCCTCTTTTCCGTTCGCCTCTTTTTGCTTGCTTCTTGTGTGCTTGTGTGTTTGATTGTTTGTCACGATGGCTAAAGACACTAAATTGTGTGATTTTTCCAATACCAACAACAATGATTTTATTATCACTCCGATTGCTCCTCTTACCGATGTTGAATCTTGTGAAATTAATACTGCTTTGCTGAACCTGGTTATGAAAGATCCGTTTTCTGGCCTTCCTAGTGAAGATGTCGCTACCCATCTAAACACCTTTGTTGATTTGTGTGATATGCAACAGAAGAAAGATGTGGATAATGATATTGTTAAATTGAAGCTATTTCCGTTTTCGCTTAGAGATCATGCTAAAACTTGGTTTTCGTGTTTGCTTAAAAATAGTATTGATTCATGGAATAAATGCAAAGATGCTTTTATCTCTAAGTATTTTCCTCCCGCTAAGATCATCTCTCTTAGAAACGATATTATGAATTTTAAGCAACTTGATCATGAGCATGTTGCACAATCTTGGGAGAGGATGAAATTAATGATACGTAATTGCCCTACTCATGGATTAAACTTATGGATGATCATACAATTTTTTTATGCTGGATTGAATTTTGCTTCTAGAAATCTTTTAGATTCGGCCGCAGGAGGCACTTTTATGGAAATCACTTTAGGAGAAGCTACTAAACTCCTAGATAATATTATGGTTAATTATTCTCAATGGCACACCGAAAGATCTACTAGTAAAAAGGTTCATGCTATAGAAGAAATTAATGTTTTAAGTGGAAAGATGGATGAACTTATGAATTTGTTTGCTAATAAGAGTGTTTCTTCTAATCCTAATGATATGCCTTTGTCTACTTTGATTGAGATTAATAATGAATCTATGGATGTGAATTTTGTTGGTAGGAACAATATTGGTAACAATGTGTATAGAGGAAACTTTAATCCTAGGCCGTTTCCTAGTAATTCCTCTAATAATTATGGTAATTCCTACAAAAACTCTTATGGAAATTTTAATAAGATGCCCTCTGATTTTGAGACTAGTGTTAAAGAATTTATAATTTCACAAAAGAATTTCAATGCTTTGCTAGAAGAAAAATTGCCTAAGATTGATGAGTTGGCTAGGAACGTGGATATAATTTCTCTTGATGTTGATTCTTTGAAACTTATATCTATTACACCTAAGCATGATATCAATGAGTCTCTCAAATCTATGAGAATTTCCATTGACGATTGCAAAGAAAGAACCGCTAGGATGCGTGCTAAAAAATATTGCTTTATAAAAGTTTGTTATTCTAGTTTTCACGATAATAAGCATGAAGATCTAAAAGTGATTGATGTGTCTCCTATTAAATCTTTGTTTTGCAATATGAATCTTGATAATGATGGGACTAGAGATGGGTCAACTTTACCTAAAAGGCATCCCAATGATTCGGAGTTTTTAGATCTTGATGCAAAAATTGGTAAAAGTGGGATTGAAGAGGTCAAAACTTTACATAGCAATGAACCCACTATTTTGGATTTGAAGGAATTTAATTATGATAATTGCTCTTTGATAGATTTTATTTCCTTGTTGCAATACGTGCTAAATTCTCCTCATGCTTATAGTCAAAATAAAGCTTTTACCAAACATATCGTTGATGCTTTAATACAATCTTATGAAGAAAAGCTTGAATTAGAAGTTTCTATCCCTAGAAAACTTTATGATGAGTGTTAAACTACCATTAAAATTAAAATTAGAGATCATGAATGCTATGATTTATGTGATTTGGGTGCTAGTGTTTCCACGATTCCAAAAACTTTGTGTCATGTGTTTGGTTTCCGTGAATTTCATGATTGTTCTTTAAATTTGCATCTTGCGGATTCCACCATTAAGAAACCTATGGGAAGGATTAATGATGTTCTTATTGTTGCAAATAGGAATTATGTGCCCGTAGATTTCATTGTTCTTGATATACATTGCAATCCTATATGTCCTATTATTCTTGGTAGACCTTTCCTTAGAACGATTGGTGCAATTATTGATATGAAAGATGGAAATATTAGATTCCAATTTCCATTAAGGAAAGGCATGGAACACTTTCCTAGAAAGAAAATTAAATTACCTTATGAATCTATTATGAGTGCCACTTATGGATTGCATACTAAAGATGACAACACCTAGATCTATTCTTGTTTTTATGCCTAGCTAGGGGCGTTAAGCGATAGCGCTTGTTGGGAGGCAACCCACTTTTATTTTTGTTTCTTGATTTTTGTTCATTTTTAGTAATAAATAATTCATCTAGCTTCTGTTTATATGTGGTTTTATGTTTTTAATTAGTGTTTGTGCCAAGTAGAACCTTTGGGAAGACTTGGGGGAAGTCTTTGCGATCTTGCTGTAAAAAACAGAAACTTTAGCGCTCACGAGATTAGCTGCCATTTTTACTGTAGAGTGCAATTAGGTTGATTATTGTTGCAGATCATTAATAGGAAAATTCCTCATGTCTACCAATTTATATCAGAATTTATGGGGTTACAGAAGTATTCCAAACCTACATATTACTATAGACTGTTCTGTTTTTGACATATTCTGTTTTTGGTGTGTTGTTTGCTTATTTTGATGAATCCATGGCTAGTATCGGGGTGGGGGGGTATGAAACATAGAGAAGTTGGAATACAGTAGGTTTAACACCAATATAAATAAATAATGAGTTCATTACAGTACCTTGAAGTGGTGGTTTGTTTTCTTATACTAACGGAGCTCATGAGATTTTCTGTTGAGTTTTGTGTTCTGAAGTTTTCAAGTTTTGGGTAAAGATTTGATGGATTTTGGAATAAGGAGTGGTAAGAGCCTAAGCTTGGGGATGCCCATGGCACCCCAAGGTAAAATTCAAGGACAACCAAAATCCTAAGCTTGGGGATGCCCCAGAGGGCATCCCCTCTTTCGTCTTCGTCCATCGGTAACTTTACTTGAGGCTATATTTTTATTCACCACATGATATGTGTTTTTCTTGGAGCGTCTTGTATGATTTGACAATTTTGCTCTAGTGCTTCACTTATATCTTTTTAAACAGCACGGTGGTGGTTTTATTTTATAGAAATTATTGATCTCTCATGCTTCACTTATATTATTTTGAGAGTCTTCTAGAACAACATGGTAATTTGCTTTGGCTATAAAATTAGTCCTAATATGATAGGCATCCAAGATGGGTATAATAAAAACTTTCATAAAAAGTGCATTGAATACTATGAGAAGTTTGATACTTATAATTTTTTTGAGATACGAAGATGGAGATATTAGAGTCATGCTAGTTGAGTAGTTGTGAATTTGAAAGCACAAGTGCTCCCTGGGTGATTTTGGTAATTAATGTTAACATATCTCTTGTTGGACTAATGTTTTCATCTAGTATGCTTCAGATAAGTTCAACAATGGAGTGGCATGTACTAGAGGATATGGAACCCCTTCGAGATGATAAGGACAAAGGATTGTCTCAAGCTCAAAGCTCAGGACTCTACATTTTTAATTTTAGTGATCCAAGATCACATTGAGTCCATAGGAAAGCTAATACTATTAAGAGGGGATGAGGTGTTGCTTAATGGCTTGCTTACTCTAAGTGCTTAGTGATATGCCCCACATCCCTCAACCACTTTCTCACATCCACATTTGTCCCAAACCAAAAGTCAAACTCGGCCCCACCATAACTTTCTATCCGGCGCCATCGAGTTCTCTTGACATAGCCACTACCAGAAACCCTAATCAATTCGGTCTCACCGATGGGATCTCGGTCTCACCGAGATGGGCTTGCAAACTCTCTGTTGCCTATTGCATTAATTTCGGTCTCACCGAAATATGAAATCGGTCCCACCGAATTTGCTTGGCCAACTCTCTGTTTTGCTTATTACCAAAATCGGTTGCACCGACTTTGTGTAATCGGTCCAACCGAGATAAGGCTTTACCGTAACCCTAGCGCATCGGTCCCACCGAGTTGATCATGTCGGTCCCACCTAAATGCCTAATGGTCACATTATGAACCAAATCGGTCCAAGTCTTATAATTCGGTCCCACCGAGTTTGGACATTTGTGTGTAACGGTTAGATTTTGTGTGGAGGCTATATATACCCCTCCACCCACTATTCATTCGTGGAGAGAGCCATCAGAACATGCCTACACTTCCAACATACATTTTCTGAGAGAGAACCACCTACACTTGTGTTGAGGTCAAGATATTCCATTCCAACCACATAAATCTTGATCTCTAGCCTTCCCCAAATTGCTTTCCACTCAAATCATCTTTCTACCAAATCCAATCCTTTGAGAGAGAGTTGAGTGTTTGGGAGACTATCATTTGAAGCACAAGAGCAAGGAGTACATCATCAACACACCATCTATTACCTTTTGGAGAGTGGTGTCTCCTAGATTGGTTAGGTGTCACTTGGGAGCCTCCATCAAGATTGTGGAGTTGAACCAAGGAGTTTGTATGGGCAAGGAGATCGCCTACTTCGTGAAGATCTACCCTAGTGAGGCAAGCCCTTCATGGGCGATGACCATGGTGGGATAGACAAGGTTGCTTCTTCGTGGACCCTTCATGGCGGAGCCCTCCGTGGACTCGCGCAACCGTTACCCTTCGTGGGTTGAAGTCTCCATCAAGATGGATGTACGATAGCACCACCTATCGGGACCATGCCAAAAATCTCCGTGTCTCCAATTGCGTTTGCACACTCCAATCCCATCCCTTTACATTCTTGCAACTTGCATGATTTACTTTCCGCTGCTCATTTACTCTTATCATGCTTGCTTGATATGTATTGTGAATGTTTGAACTTGTGATAAAACTCCACTTCAACTTAAAGAATTTAAAAACTGCAACTTTTCTTGCTAAGAGTCTATTAACCCCCCCTTTAGACACCTCTTCTCGATCCTTTCAATTGATATCAGAGCATTGGTCTCCATTGCTTTGGTTTAAACACCTTTGGAGGAAGATGGATGAGTCTACGTTGGGGAGTCTTAGACATAGAGTGCCTATACTTGATGGAGAGTACTTTCATGAGTGAAAAATGAGATGCTTGCGATTTTCAATGAATATCATTTGACCATGTACATTACTTCTCCTTGTGCTCACATTGTTGATCCCTTGCATCCCACACCCGATGAGGATCTTGACATGATTCACAATCTTAGAACTATCAATCTTATTGTGAAAGGATTGCCTAAAAATTTGATTGCTAGCTTACCTACTCTAGATTGTGCTTACACCATATGGAGATTTCTAGAGGAACGATTCCCAAATTATTGCTTGAAAAATCTAGATGAGATTCTCCATAAGTCTATTGCCTTGAATAGGATGAGTACTAGTGATCCTAAGTTTGATGATTGTCTATTTGAGCTTCGTGATCTCATGCGTGCCAAAGGAGATGTTGGAATTATTAGCAATATCATTTTCTAAGTCATTAGAATTCATAGAGATGAACATTGTTACGTTCATACTTATAATGAATCACTCTCTCTAGGAATTGATCCACCACATGAAGATGTTGAACATGGATACTATGATGAGGATGATGATAGTGACTATGATCTTGATGATGCAATGAGACACTTTGGTCTTATGGCTAATCTTTGCGGCTACATGGCTGGAGGAAATGAATGGGTTCTTGATAGTGGGTGTACCGATCATATGACCGGAGACAAATATATGTTTCGTGAGCTTGCTGAAAACAACGGCCCTTGAAA
>NC_053026.1:290850943-290898095 GCF_003073215.2 Triticum urartu | reverse complement strand
GGCCGACTGAGGGGATGCGTGGCCGCCTTCGGGTGTCTCTCTGCCCGAAGGGGCCCACCGTTTGTGGGCCGTGCTGGCGGTCCATCGTGGGTGACATCAGGGTCAACGTGGCAAGAGTGCCGCGCTGGACGGGTCATGGCTACTCCGTACGGCGCACTGTGCCAGGCGTGCTCCGGGATTCGGGGGTGGCAGGCTTCACTGTAGCCACGCCCCGTCGCACCGCCGTTAGGTGGGTGCAAACTTTGAGGTTACGGTCTCGACCGCTTTATGGGAGCCGGCTTCTTGGAGTCGGCCTTCTCATGGCCGGCTTCCCGAAGTCGGCCCTCCCGTGGCTTTCTTCATGAGGGCTAAAGTCGGGCCGCCTTCCGAAAGCCGACCTGGATGACTGCCAGCAAGGGGAAGGCGGCCCCGTGTCTTGGGCTCTCGAGAGCCGGACGGGCTCGTAATTTTTTCAGAAGGGCCAGGGGAAGCCGGCTAGGCTACCCATGGCTATTTACTCTGACACCTGCCATGGCAGCCGTCGCCGCTACTGAACCGGAGGTTGTTGCCGCAGCTGTCGAAGAATGAAACGCTGCTTGTGTGCCAGTCATGAATATTCCAACCCGGTTGGGCAGATCAGAGGGGTCCGGAATACTGTCGCCATCGGAACAGCCCCCAATCCGGCCGTCTTGTAGCTGATAAAGAGATTCGGTTTCTCCGGTCGATGACTCGTCATCGGAACAAACGACGGTCTCGCCGCGAGATTCTGATCCATCCTCATAACTTCCTCCATGGATGACCCCCATGAAGGCACGCTTAAATGCCGGTTTAACCCTGGCGGATCACGCACGCTGAGCCGTCTCGACGAGGTCGGTGCAGATGTCCGGCTCAGGGCCCGGTTCACCAATCTTGCCAAGGAAAACGTGAATGCCACCAAAGGGGACCCGGTACCCGTACTCAACTGAGCCAGCCTCGAGGCCCCAGCCTGCGTCGTTGATGTAGAGCTTGCCGCGACGACTCTTAGTCATCCGGCCTACAGCGTAGCCCTCGAGTCCTTTAAAGCGGCCCTCCAAGAACCTGAAACCATCGTGCGATAGCCCCACGGTGGGCACCAACTATCGTGGTTTCGTCACGGCAGATGTCCTAGAGAAAGGACTTAGTCGTGGAGCCATCGCGACGGGTTAGCGTGAAGGGGTTAAAGCGGACACAGGGATGCAAGAGAGTTATACTAGTTTGGTCCCTTCAATGAAGGTAAAAGCCTATGTCTAGTTGTGATGGGATTGATGGGGTTTCGCTGACTAGGGAGCAAACAAGCTTCGCCTATATATGTCTCGAGTTGTTATCTCTCCTTGAACCGCCGCCGGCTCGTCCCCTTATATACACGGGTGACGCCCGTTGGTTCACGGAGTCCCAACACTGGTCGATATTCGTATCCGAGTTGGTCTCTCCTTATTCCTAACTTATAATACAAGTTTATATACAAATACCGGTTTACAGCTACAAGTCTTGAACCGACTACGGGCCTTAGGCCCTCATCTGCCTTCTTGGGCTTTAGCACTCTTGAACTACTGATGAAGTTGACCCGGCCCAGTTAGGCCGGTTTACGCCCAACAGTAATATCCCCAACAAAGAGGGAGGCTAGGGTGTCGGGGAAAAAGACCCGAAAATGAAATGGAGGGATCTATTTATAGATGTAGATGGAGCTAGGAAGCTCCAAATCAGGTGCGGTTTTCGGCCACGCGATCGTGATCGAACGACCGAGATGATGGAGGAGGTTTAGGTGGGTTTTGGGCCACTTTGGAGGGGTGTTGGGCTGCAACACACACGAGGCCTTTTCGGTCCTTCGGTTAACCGTTGGAGTATCAAACGAAGTTCAAATGGCACGAAACTTGACAGGCGGTCTACCGGTAGTAAACCAAGGCCGCTTGGCAAGTCTCGGTCCAATTTGCAAATGTTTAACACCCGCACATGAAAAGAGGTAGAAAGGGGCACCGGGTGACATAGGAGCGCCGGAATGCAAAACGGACAACGGGGAAAATGCTCGAATGCATGAGACGAACATGTATGCAAATGAAATGCACATGATGACATGATATGCAATGCATGGCACGCAAGCAATGACAACACAACAACAACGAATAACTGGAGGACACCTGGCACATCGGTCTCGGGGCATTACAACACTCCACCACCACGAGAGGATCTCGTCCCGAGATCTAGAATGGCACCGGAGGGGAAAACGGAAGAGAAAGAGAAGAGGTAAAACTAAGTTTCTTCTTTGACGAACGAGTGAACCCAAAGAACCTTGAAAAGGTTAAGCCATTTCGAGAAAAGAATACAACAGAGATAAATGAAGTAGAAAGCACTCTGTTAGCAAAGAGGAACAAGGAAGAACAAATTTATGTAGCACTCCGGTTGAGAAGGGATGCAAGACTTAATAAGATGAAAAGAACTAGACGAGATGACACAACACTCCGGTTAGATGGATAAGCACAGGAAAGAACATGATCTTAGATGAAATGAGATGATGGTTGAAGAAATTAACATCACAAAGCCTCCGGAAGAAAATAATAGAAGATGGATCATTGAAATAAAAGAATGGAGAAGAAAATGCCAACTTCTGTCACAAAAGAGTTTGAGAAAGCATCCTTAGGAGAAGGTTCGGACGGAGTTGTTGGAAAACCAACAAAGAAAGGATAAGCTTGATATGGTCTTATAGAATACATCTCAAGATTATCAGGTGACATCCTGCCATTCCCGGAAAAAGATTGGATTGATATGAACAAGGAGACGACGATCTTATTTCACCGGGAGGATAAATGAAGAACTTGTGTCATTTAAGAGCACCAATTATAGCAACAATCCTTAGGGAAAGCTTTAGGTGAAATATGACACAAGATAACTCCAACGAAGAGATTGATGGATTTAAAATACCTCATTCTTGACAACATGTGAATCATGAAACACGAAGGAAAATTATCAAGAATGACATAATACCACCCCCAATGATAAGGTAAAACGAATTGCACTCTGGATTGCAAGATGAAGAATACTTGATCTCCTTAGAAAAGAATCTCGATGAAAACTTCGAGAAGGAATTAAATCCTTTATGAACCATCATGTAGAGCCTCCATGAAGAACTCCGTTAAACAAAAGAATGATCAAACGGAAGGAAAAAGAAGTTGAAAACACAAGGTGAATCCTTGGAATGATTGGAAGAAACTTAGCGATGAGATAAAGTGGAAACTTGGGGCTCCGGAAGGAAAGATAAAGCATCTCGAACCGAGAATGTGATATGATGAACCACTCCGGAAAGCAGAAATTGATTTAACTTGATGAAACAAGAATAAGAATTACATTATGCTTATCCTTCACCGATTAAATTGATGACAAACAATGGATTTGGCATACTACTTACTCCCTTAGAAATGATTAAGATAGATATTGTGCAAACTTGAAGAGGTCTTCAATGAACCACCGATAGGATTTGAAAGAACGAAAGAATTGCTATGATAACGAAGGAAGAAGAAATCTTGAATGAACCACCATAAGAATTGAACAACGAATGAAGTAAAAGGATGAATCACCGGTAAGAATTAGTAAATGAACAAACATACATTAGAGAGTTTAGATACAAAAGAACGAAGAGATCATGAACTGATTAGAGGGTATTTGATCGATGCATCGGTAAGATTTGGAAAACCATAGCTGAAAGCCGAGAATGAATAAATCTTAGATGATGGGCTCTGGATAATTAAACTGAAAAGACTCCCGAATTGCTTCGGATGGGTGAAAAGAATTCTCACAAACGAAATAAATTATGAGATGATGGCAACAAGCTACAATCATAAAACATGAAGAGAATGGAGTAAGATATGGAGGAAAACTCTTCTTTGGTCTTCAAATGTTGAAAATGATGATGCGAAACACCAACATGGGTTGTTGAGATGCTTGGGGATGAATATTAGAAAGGTTGAACCGATGATGAAAAGAATTCTAAAGATCTTGGAGAAAAACACATATGACTGATGAAAAACATTCTTACGTCATACTTAAAAAGAATTTAGGATAGCTCTGGGAAAATAAGAAGAGTTAGGTAAGATCCTGGGAAAAGACCTGTGGGTTAGGGCCCACTCAAAAGATACACCGTTGAACGGTTTAAAGGAGAGATTGCACCGGTTGAATTAAATGGCTTGAATAAGATAGGACCTCGAAATAGCTTGAACGGATGCAAAGTGGAAACACAAATCTTCAAAATATCTTCAGCACTCCGGAACAAATGAATAGCAAGAGGTGAATGATTAAGAGGTGCACCGGTATGAGAAGGCATTCAGAACGAGGAAAAGATATGATCGACAAGGCTTGACTTGAATCCACTGGAGAAGAAAAAGAATGAAGAATGATGAGCTTGAGGCTCCGTTAGTATCTTCATGAGAAACACCGGATAAGAACATTGATGGAAAAGGATGGAGAGACTTCCATCGATAAAATGGATAGTTGATTAAGAATTCCGAGTCCTTGAAGAAAAAGGGTGGGAGGTTGGGAAAAACAAAGGCAACTTGGAGGTGGAAGAAAGAAACAACATTGAGAAGACTTTAGTTGATCTCGCGAAAATTGGAATCATCGGACCCACTTGAAGAGAAACACGCTGGTAGAGAAGAAGTTTAGATGACAATCTCGATGATCAAGAAGGATTAGTATTCACATAGGAATATGAGAACACCACTTAGACAAGGGATGGAATCCACATTTGTCTCTGAAGCAACTCGAATACCACAACTCAAAACAAAACAAAGGATTGGCTTGCAGAATAAGCCAGATCAAACATATGATAGAGATTTCGTCCGAAGTTTTTGTGGTGGGGCCTACACGGGCTCGATCGTACAGCACCATCATGTACAAGGCAGTGCACATGACATACGAAGCGTGCCCAAGTCGGCATAGCCAAGGACTCTTTAAGACACAACGAGACCACTGTAAAACCAACCGTGGATAGGCGGACCACTAGACGTCGAACCCCAATTTCATATCATACATCTGTCGGAAAGATATCCTAAGAGCTACTTGAATTCCCACTTATAAACTCCCAAAACTTTCCGGTTATGCAATCAGGTGTTGGGGAGACAGGGGAAGCATAATATCTCACCCAAAACTAGCAAATCCAACATCCAGCTATATCCATCCTTCAACACATAACCAAGAAACCTTCGGAAATCGTTTACCTCAACCTTCGAAAAGCATCCGTTATACGAGTTATGGCAATACTCCCGAACTCCTGCCCCAGTATTGGGTGGCGTAGAGGTTATCTCACCAACAACTCCATAAAAGAGATTTTCGATGTTGGCGAAACTAAACTCAGGTATTCCAGAACTGCAACGATAAAATTGTGACGACAACACCTCGGAGCTCAACTCCCCGGGACACTGCCACAACCCCTAAATGACAGGAGGCACCAAGAACAATGTTCTCGTCACAAATCGATCGAAACGATTCCAAGATACCCGCGTGATCCTAAATTTTTTTAGTGAAATTTGAAGAGAAGAGTCAAAACTCTACGTCAGGATGCCTCACCAGAGCGATGAAGGGACTGGGGAGTAAAAAGAATTCCTAACTCTCCGATATATATAAACCTAAATGACTCAAAACAATTTTGTAGACTCAACAACGCCAACGATTTGATCAAGCAGGGGGCTCCTAAGGTCGGGGAAGGCTCTGATACCAACTTGTAACGCCCTCGATGTGGCTATATCTCCCACGTCTCGAAGCACGACTTAGAGGCATAACCGCATTGAAAGCAATGTCGCAAGTGAGGCAATCTTCACACAACCCATGTAATACATAAGGGAGAAAGATACATAGTTGGCTTACAATCGCCACTTCACACAATTACATGAATAAAGCATTACATCAACCAGATACCATCAAGGTCTGACTACGGAACCAAAATATAATTAAGAAGACTACCCCGAAAGCTACACAGATCCCCGATCGTCCCGACTGGGCTCCACTACTGATCAACTAGAACGAAACAACACAAAGGACAAGATCTTCATCGAGCTTCTCCTTGAGCTTGGTTGCATCACCTGCTCGGTAACATCGGCACCTGCAAACTGGTTTTGGAAGTATCTGTGAGTCACGAGGACTCAGCAATCTCACACCCTCCCAATCAAGACTATTTAAGCTGATAGGAAGGGTAAAAGGTATGAGGTGGAGCTGCAGCAAGCGACTAGCATATATGGTGGCTAACATACGCAAATGAGAGCGAGAAGAGAAGGCAAAAGCACAGTTGAACAACTATGATCAAGAAGTGATCCTAGAACAACCTACGTCAAGCATAACTCCAACACCGTGTTCACTTCCCGGACTCCACCGAGAAGAGACCATCACGGTTACACACGCGGTTGATGTATCTTAATTAAGGTCAACTTCAGGTTTTCTACAACCGGACATTAACAAATTCCCATCTTCCCATAACCGCGGGCATGGCTTTCAAAAGTTCAAATCCCTGCAGGGGTGTCCCAACTTAGCCCATCACAAGGTCTCACGGTCAACAAAGGATATTCCTTCTCCCAAGACAATCCGACCAGGCTCGGCATCCAGGTTACAAGACATCCTCGACAATGGTAAAACAAGTCCAACAACACCGCCCGAATGTGCCGACAAATCCCGATAGGAGCTGCACATATCTCGTTCTCAGGGCACACTCAGATGAGACTAGCTACGAGTAAAACCAACCCTCAAGTTTCCCCGAGGTGGCCCCGCAGGTAGCTCGGTTTAGACCAACACTTAGAGAAGCACTGGCCCGGGGGGGTTAAAATAAAGATGACCCTTGAGTCTGCAGAACCCAAGGGAAGGTGGTAGGTTGTTAGTGCAAATGGTAAAACCAAGGTTGGGCATTACTGGAGGAGTTTTATTCAAGGCGAACTGTCAATGGGTTCCCATTATGACCCAACCGCGTAAGGAACTCAAAATCCGGGAACATAACACCGATATGACGGAAACTAGGGCGGCAAGAGTGGAACAAAACACCAGGCATAAGGCCGAGCCTTCCACCCTTTACCAAGTATATAGATGCATTAATTAAATAAGAGATATTGTGATATCCCAACCAGTAAACATGTTCCAACAAGGAACAACATCTCCATGTTCCAACAAGGAACAAGCTTCATCTTCACCTGCAACTAACAACGCTATAAGAAGGGCTGAGCAAAGCGGTAACATAGCCAAACAACGGTTTGCTAGGACAAGGTGGGTTAGAGGCTTGGCTTAACAATATGGGAGGCATGATAAGCAAGTGGTAGGTATCGCAGCATAGGCATAGCAAAAGAGCGAGCATCTAGCAAACAAATATAGAAGTGATTTCGAGGGTATGGTCATCTTGCCTAAAATCCCGCAAGGAAGAAGAACGAGTCCATGAAGAAGACAAACGGACGTAGTCAAATGGGTCCTCACAAACGTGACGTTATCGGAACCAACCCGAAGAAGCAACACCGGAAAGAAGCACACAACATAGTAAACAACCAACACATGAACATGGCATGATATGCGGGATGCAGTATATGATGTATATGCATGATTTGGAAAGGAATGATTGAACCTGGCCTCAACTTGGAAATCCAAGAGTGCCACTGGAAAGGTGAGGTGATTTCGGTTGAAATCTATATAAAGATCACCGGAATCGGATGCACGGTTTGGAAATGGCAAGCAAAACAAATATGGCACCGGTCTGCGACAAACAGCAAGTGACCATATAAATGCATCAAGATAAATAAGCTACTTCACTCAAACATGGCAACAAAATACATGATAGGGATCCACTCATGATTCTTGACAAAAGATGAACACTGAGCTATGGCTAAATCACTCATTAACAGGTTCAAACAAGCATGGCAAAAGTGCAAAAGATAACAGGTTTCAGACTTAGTGAAATTAACACAAGTCTGGAATTTTATCATCAGTGTTGGGGTACTGATCCACGAACACCTATGGGACCGGCGGGCCGAGTCCCTTTCGGTTCGGCGGGGGCGGAGGTCATGCAAAGAGCGGATCGAGGCGAAGCACGCGGGCAGTTTACCCAGGTTCGGGCCACACGGATGCGTAAAACCCTACTCCTACTTTGTGGCTTGTATTGAGTTCTTGCTCGGGAGCGCGGAGTGCTACAGTACACACCAGCAGCTAACGAGACCAAGCGTGAGTGTTCTCCGAACTAGCTAACCCCCTCTACGTTGCGCACGGGCCTCCTTTTATATGCTCAAGGGGTCGCCGACAAGTGGCAACGGAGACGAAGGGTAAAAATGGAAAGGTGTTGCGATAGGTACAGCTACCTGCTACAGTGTATCATACCTAACCCTGACGGCAGGGGACAAGGGCATTAAATGCCCGTCTGCGTCGCCTAAACAGTGCAAAAGGGACCGTCAGGGACGCCACCGCTCGCCACGATGGCAATCTTGTCAGCGCCGCTTGCCACCGCACCGCTGGCTGCACAGCCTCCCGCCACGCACGCCTGGAAGGGTCCCAGAGCGACACGTTGGTGGATGTGCTGGAGCGCGGGCACAGAGTGGTGGCTCGCGGCAAGCGCCTTGCCGCGGTCGTTGTCTTGTCGCGTCCGGGAGCTTGTCGCTCACCGGGCCTTGCCGGGACGCGCGGCGCGTCGCGGCAAGTTCCTTGAGATGCCTTGGTTGGCCTTCCCGGCAAGCTCCTCTTGCCGGGGTCTTGAGATGCCTTGGTTGGCCTTCCCGGCAAGAGGTCTCCTTGGCTTGGATACTTTGTTCTTGAATGGCTCCAAAGGAACCACGGAGGACCTTGGCAGTCACCCGGCAAGCCTTGCCGCGGGATGCTGCGACTGCCTGTGCACAAGTTCGGGATACTAGGGTACCCCTACTCTAGTACACCGACAGGAGCCCCCGGGCCTGGACCATACACGGTGCCGAGCGCTGTTGGGCCAGGCCCAAAACAGGGCACAGGCACGCGCGGCCTAGGTTATGCCGTATCTCTCTTCGTATCCACCGCGCCCTCCCCGAACGGCACGCGTTGAATGCGGCGTCGTGGGAGAGATCGTGGTGGTTTCTTTATTTGGAAATGCGGAATGTCCGCCCCCTCCCTCTTTATAAGCAGGGGAAACAGGGCAAGTTCGCCCATTCGCCCGTTGCTGTTCCAATCTCAGAAATCTCCGCCGCTCCCTCGTCTTCCCAAAGCTGAGAGAGAGAGAGAGAGAGCAGTGCTCCGCCCCCCATCACCACCAGCACCATCAACGCCGTCGACCTCCTTCACTACTTCCGCCATGGCTCCAAAAGCCAACAAGGGAAGGTCGTGAAGTCGACCGAGGCGCAGCGGCTTGCGGCGCTGCGGAAGGAGCGAGCAGTCTTCCCCCCAAGCTTGCCGCGAAGGAGCTGAAGGAGAACTACTACCTCTTCTGGTCGGCAGAGACATGAGCGCATCCGGGCACGAAGGTACTCCCCGCCGCCGCTTGGAAGAAAGCTCCAAACGGATACCCTTTCTTCGCTTTGTTCTTCTACTGCGGGCTCTGCCCGCCTTTCTCTGAATTCTTCTGCAACATCATGAATACCTACGGATTCCACCTCCTTGACTTCACCCCCAATGCCGTTCTGACCATGGCAGTTTTCGCACATCTCTGCGAAAACTTTGTCGGAGTCCATCCCAATGTAGCCCTCTGTTGCCACTTCTTCATACCCCGGGTAGAGAGAGGAGAGCCTTTATCCGGCGAAATCACCTGGATCTCGAGGGCCGGCAAGAAGGAAACTTATCTGGAGGGAGAATTCCGCGGCAAGTGGGAGGAGTGGAGAGCAGACTGGTGCTGGATTGACGAGGAGAACCCGCAGCCATTCACCACCTGGCGCCAAACCCCAGTAGCAGGCGGCAACGATTGGAGTGACGTGGCCCCGGAAGACGACAGACTGAAGATTGCTGTCACCCGGATCCTGCGCCTTAGGCTTGCCGGGCTCACTGTAGGCGCTGTTGGCGCAGACTTTCTTCGCCGCCGCATCGCCCCCCTGCAAGAACGGGGGAGACCCACTTGGGAGTTCAAGAATGCGGCGGATATCATGAGGCTGCGGCCAGGCCTCAATTTCAACTTCACTGTTCTGGAGCTCAACGCGATGCTCCAGGAGCTCTTCAAGTATGACCCCCAACATCCCGAAGTGTTCAGGTTGCCGCGGGGCGTCGTTCCGCTGTGCAACAATTCCTCGCTCGACCGCATCCGTGCAATGATGCCGCTGTGCGACTCGCATGGAATTGTCCCAACTTGGCAAGAGCCTGCAGACGACGTCATGCAGCAATTCTTCAATGACTTGGTAGAAGTGTCGATCCGCTCCGACGAGAAAGATAGCCTCACCCGCTACACCAGAGATGCGGAGATGGCACTCATCGCCACTAGGCTGGAAGAGGCAGCGGCAGCCGCAGCCGCGGGCGAATTTGGATTCACTGTGGAGGAGGCAGAGGCGGCAGAGGCGGCAAGCCGTGCCGAGCGAGGGGAGCCTGCCGGCGAGAAAGAGCTTGCCGGGCATGGCGTCGAGTCGAGCGAGCCCGCCAAGGATACGAGCGGCTCGCTGGAAATCAACTCCTCTTCCTCCTCGTCTTCAGGCAGCTCGCCGCGAGCAGAGCCTCCATCCCCACCAAGAAGGCGTCTCCGCAAGGCCGGTGACGTAGCGGAGCGGCAGGCGAGGCAACAGTCGCCGTGCCCGCGCGACACGCCCCACCGCGGCAAGCACTGTTGCCGCGGGAGCATCTCACGCTGCAACGGCAACTGGAGCGGGGCCCTCTCGGACCACCGCTTCTACTCCAGCCGGTGCGGGGTCGTCTCAGACCACCGCCACTGCTCCCGCCAAGTGGCCAAGGGAAGCTACTCCTCCGCCTTCTCGCGCCGGTCGTGAGCCAGACTTCGACTTCTCCATGTTCAGCTCTGACGAGGAAGAAGAAGAAGAGTAAGATCTTCTTGTTGTTCTTGTAGTTCTTCAATCCTTGCTGTTTGTCTTCTATCTCATTTGCTTTTCTCTGAACTTGTCCTCTTTAGGACTCTGGCCCAGAGAGCAGCAAAGAGGGCCAAGGTCCCGGTGATTGTCATCGAGGACGAACCTACTGCGACAGCAGGAGAGGTGCGCCCTGAGACAACCTTGCCGGACCCGGCAACTTTTCTCCAGAGCAGCCCCCAGCGTAAGTACATGGTTTGCTTTCCGCTTGTGAGGTGCGCATGGATACTCTGTCTTTGCTGATATTTGGATTGCTGATTTGTGTAGGAGCAGAGCAGCCCCACCAGAGCCAAGGGAGAATCCCCCGACAAGGGAGAACTCTCCGGCAAGGGAGGGCTTTCCCGGTAAGGGAGAAGTCTCCGGCAAGGGAGGGTTCTCCGGCAAGGGACAGCACTAGCGGCCCCCCGACGGCGGAGACCACGACTGCGGAACCCGGTACAGGTAACCCTTTCGCTTCAAAACCTCCCTTGGGTTCTTCTTCTCTTGATCTTCTTTTTGTTGGATTTTTGCTTGACTCTTCTCCCTTTTCCGGCTGTCAGACCCATCTGCTACGGAGCCGATGGAGACCGAGGTTGCCGCCGACGACGTCGCTGCCACCGAAGAAGCAGCTGGTGCTGACGATCCCGCCGGCGCAGAGGCCGCCAAGGCTGCCGCCGCAGCAACTGGCGAGGGGTCTGGCGATCGCACTGACGGTCCTGAGGCCGCAGGAGCGCCAGGCGCTACGCCGACCGCCGACCCGTCCGCCGCTGCCGCAGCGCCAGGCTCCGAAGAGCCCCAGCCAGGCGTATACTTGAAGGCCGGCGATGACGTCTTCATCAACCTCCCCTGGGCGTCAAGCTCCAGGGCGCCGGTCGAGGGAGAGATCTTCGACGGGGAGGTGCTCACCTCCGCTAGGCTGACGCTGGTTGACGTGCCGAGCAGCAGCAGCAACGAGCCTGAAGAGGAGCGGCTACTACGGAAGTTGTTGTCGCTCTACCGTGCGCGGCGAGCCAAGCTGGAATCCCGCGAGGCGCTTGTCGCGAAGGCGGGAGCAGACATCGAGAAGCGCACGGAGGAGCTCTGGGGTCTCCACCAGGAAGCTCTCCGGTCCTTGGCAGAGGAGCGGGAGCAACTCGCCGAAGCGCAGAAGGCCTTCCTCCTCGAGAAGGCTGAAGTCAGAGAGCAACAGCGGCTTGCCGCTGAGAAGCTGTCTGCGCAGGAGGGCGAGCTGGCGCAGCGAAAGGTCAACCTTGACGCCCACGAGAGGAACTTGCCGCGCGCGAGGAAAGACTTGGCGGAGCCCTCAAGCAAGCAGAGGACGCTGCCGCCGCTGCCGAGGCCGCCATGAAGGAGCTGGAGACGAAGGTGGCGCAGCTGGAGGCCGATCTTGCCAAGAAGGGCAAAGAGCTCAGTGCCGCCAGGGACTCCAATGCGGATCTTGAGTTGAAGCTGACCCACTGACCAAGACGCTGGACGGCGCAAGAAGCAGGAGGCGGCCTTGAAAGAAGAGATCAGGCCGACAAGGCTGCTGGGAGTGTTGCTGCCACCCAAAATGCTTTCAGGGAAAATGATGGAAGCATAGACGGAGAGTCTTGTGAATGCTGCACAGACATTGACAGAGTTGGCGCAGCTGGGATGGAGGATCTCGGGTATCCTCCGACGAGAACTCCAACCAGCGCCAGCTCGTCTTGTTCTTCAAAGCGTGGGGTGACGGCCCTCAGCGGTCCGGAGAAAGATCCCAAAGCAGCTTGGCGACGAGTCGCGCAAAATCTGCGCGAGCTCTTCAGAAAGTGTTGGTGAAGTGGCCTTCCGCAATCCGGGCCTCAACCACCAACGTCCTCAAGACCTTGCCGCCGGATGCTGATCTGGAGGCGCTCAAAGACCCTGTCGCACCCATTGTGGACAAGGTGAGCGGATCAAGAGATCGAGGGCGATCACGTAGATTAGGCTGCCCATTTTCTCCTTTCTTGTTGTTGTCATGTTATGAAACAATCTGTTAGAGCTGCGACAAGCTATCTTTGTAATACAATCTTTATTCTGGGTAATGATTGCAATGTTATTCCTTTACTTGATTCCTCCCTTTTTATGTTTTTGCCCTACGCTTTTAGGAACCTTCGGTGGGCACCTGAGCCCGCAGCGCTGAGTGCGGGACATCAGCAAGCCTGCTGGCGGGTTGCGCTACCGACAAGAAACCCTTGTCGCAACTAGTTGCCAGCTCACTTAAGTTGTTGAGCGACTCGAAACCAAGGTAAGGCGCAACTAGCTACGAGTTGGTTCCTCCGGCGACAGGTTTTCCATACAAAGTGCGGTCGTTCAAGAGATAAACTTAAAAATATAAAAAAATCTGATGCTCAAACTTCGGCAACTTAGACTTTTCTGTTGTTTGCTTCCGGGTAAGGCGAAATTTTCTTGAACGACGCGCTGTCCATACCATTATCTTCTCCTTTCCTCCCGGCAAACTTGTGGGCGAGGGAACCTCCTTTCCTGAGAAAAAAGAAAGAAGAGAAAATAAAGATACGGAGCCTACGGCTTCGTTTATGCTTACCGTGAGTAGGTGCTGCACAAAGTGTCAGATCATATATGCCAAAAAATAGAAAGCATGAAATTGACAAAATGTGCGGAGCACATGTGCTTTACTTATGCACGGGATCTGCGCCCGGCTTTGTACGAAAGGATTACATGCAACAGCGGCAAGACTTGTACAAAAGGTGGTTGCCGGAACAGGTTCCGGCAACCGCGCCTTACGGGTAAAACTTACGAAGATGCTCAATGTTCCAGGAGTTGCTCACCGGAATGCCATCTTCGGTCTCAAGGCGGACAGCGCCAGGCCTAGTGACTCGTTTCACCCGGTAAGGGCCTTCCCACTTCGGCGTCAACTTGTTGGAATTCTTGGCGGACTGAACACGCCGAAGAACAAGGTCACCTTCCTCGAAACTTCTGGCATTAACTTTGCGGCTATGGTAGCGGCGCAAAGCTTGCTGGTAGCGAGTAGCTCGCATAGCAGCCCGAAGACGGTCTTCCTCAAGGAGCAGCGCGTCATCTTGTCGCAGCTGCTCTTGCTCGAGCTCATCATAAGCGAGCACTCGAGGTGACCCGTATACGAGTTCCGTGGGGAGAACTGCCTCTGCTCCATAGATTAGAGCGAAAGGTGTCTGGCCAGTGGCTCGATTTGGCGTCGTCCTGATCGACCAAAGAACCACCGGCAGCTCCTCGATCCAGTTTCTTCCGCACTTGTGCAACCTGTCGAAAGTCCTGGTCTTGAGCCCGCGTAGCACTTCAGTGTTTGCCCTCTCCGCTTGACCGTTGCTTCTCGGGTGAGCAACAGAAGCGAAGCAGACCTTGGCGCCAAGATCTTGGACGTACTGCATGAAGGTGCGGCTCGTGAATTGTGTACCGTTGTCGGTGATTATCCTATTAGGGATCCCGAAGCGGCAAACAATTAACCTGAAGAACTTGACTGCTGACTGTGCTGTCACCTTCCTCACTGGTTCCACTTCCGTCCACTTTGTGAACTTGTCGATTGCAACGTACAAGTACTCAAAGCCCCCGACTGCTCGGGGAAAGGGGCCGAGGATGTCGAGCCCCCAGACCGAAAATGGCCAGGATAAAGGGATCGTCTGGAGAGCTTGAGCTGGTTGGTGTATCTGCTTGGAATGGAACTGGCACGCTTCACACTTGGTTACTTGTGCAGTTGCATCCTGGAGGGCTGTCGGCCAAAAGAAACCTTGCCGGAATGCTTTGCCGACAAGTGCTCTTGCGCCAATGTGGTGACCACATATGCCTCCATGTATCTCTGCCAACAGCTTTTGTCCGTCTTCCCGGTGAATACACTTCAATTTCACACCGTTGAGTCTTCTTCTGTACAGTGTCTTGTCGACAAACTGGTACATACTTGACTGCCGGGCTACTCTTTCCGCTTCTTCTTGCTCTTCGGGAACTTCTCCTGTCTGAAGGAAACGGACAATCTGCTGTGCCCATGCTGGAGCTTGTGGCTCGACAACAAGGACTAAAGGCAAATCTGCGGCTGCGGGAACGTCCGCTTCTACGGCAAGAACCTGCAGGTCTGCCGGAGCTTGACGTTCCCCGGCAAGCTTGCCGGAGCAAAACTTGTCGGGAGCTTCTGCTTCAACGGAACAAACCCTAGGGCTTGCCGGAGCAGACTGCTCCTCAGCGTTCTTGGCGTTGATCTTGGGGACCTTCTTGGCGGCGGCTCCGGGAAGCTCTGCCGGCAAATAGTCATCAGAAATCAACTTCGTCTTCTTGCTCTGTCTAGTTGATGGCGTTACAGACGGTTGAGTCAGCTTGAGCACAAAGATCCCTGGTTCCACAGGTAACTTAAGTGCGGCGCACTTTGATAGGCCATAGGCAATGGCGTTCTGAGCTCTTGGAACATGCTCCATCTGTAGGCCTTCAAAGTGCTCTTCTAGCTTTCTCACTTCGTCGACGTAAGCTTCCATCAACGGACTCTGATAGCTCTTGTTTACTTGGCGGACGACAAGCTGCGAGTCACCCCTGACAATGAGCTTCTTGATCCCAAGGTCTGCCGCGATCCTGAGACCGGCAAGCAAGCCTTCATACTCTGCAGTATTGTTTGTTGCTTGCTCCTTGGGAAAGTGCATCTGGACTATGTACTTGAGGCGCTCTCCGGTGGGTGCGACAAGCAGCACGCCAGCGCCGGCGCCTTGCAGCGAAAAGGCACCATCAAAGTACATCAGCCACTCTTTGCTTGCTTCTTTGATGGGGATGCTCGTTTCTGGATTTTCTTCATCTGGTGTTGGCGTCCATTCTGCTATAAATTCTGTCAATGCTCTGCTCTGGATAGTTGAAGTGCTCTCAAACTTAAGGCCAAAGCTTGACAGTTCCAGTGCCCACTCAACAATCCTGCCTATCGCTTCTGGATTTTGTAGTATCCTCTTCAGCGGAAAGTGAGTGACAACTGTGATCTCATGTGCTTGGAAGTAATGGCGCAGCTTTCTCAAGGCCATGAGAAGGACGAAAAGCAATTTCTGCACACCAGAGTACCTTGACCTAGCCCCCTGCAGAAGGGAACTGACAAAGTAATCTGGGCGCTGCACCATTCTCTTCTGTATCTCCTCGCGAGTCTGTGCAGATCCATCCTTGTCAGGACCAGAGCTTGTCGGGGAAGCCCCCTGCTTGTCGCTGGATGCGCCTGCCGTGGTTGCTGGCTCGTCATCTACCTCCCTCTCCGCTACTAACGCAGCACTAACCACTTGATTGGTTGCCGCTATGTACAGCAGCAACTTCTCTTGTGGCTTAGGTGCGACAAGTATTGGAGGGGAGGACAGGTATCTCTTCAAGTCTTGCAGCGCAGCCTCCGCTTCCGGAGTCCATTTCATTGGACCTACCTTTTTCAATAATTTGAAAAATGGCAGGGCGCACTCAGCAGACCTAGAGATAAACCTGCTGAGAGCAGCTACGCAACCGGCAAGTCTTTGTACATCCTTGACGTGCTTTGGTGCTTCAATCTGCTCAATGGCCTTGATCTTGTCGGGATTGGCTTCGATTCCCCGCTGAGACACGAAGAACCCGAGAAGCTTGCCGGAGGGGACTCCGAACACACACTTCTCTGGGTTGAGCTTGAGGCTGATCTTGCGCAGATTTGCAAAGGTCTCGTCTAAATCTTGAATCAGAGTTGCCTTGTCCTTGCTCTTGACCACTATGTCATCCATGTAGGCTTCCACATTCCTGTGTATTTGTGGCTTGAGAGCGACATGGACTACTCTTGCAAATGTTGAACCAGCATTTTTTAATCCGAAAGGCATCCGTATGAAATAGTACGTGCCACATGGAGTAATGAATGCGGTCTTCTCCTCATCCTCTTCTGCCATGAAGATCTGATGGTATCTTGAGTATGCGTCAAGAAATGAAAGCAAGTCACATCCGGCCGTGGAGTCAACAATCTGGTCAATGCGCGGCAAAGGAAATGGGTCTTTGGGACAAGCTTTGTTAATATCGGTAAAGTCGATACAAAGTCTCCATTTCCCATTCGCCTTGCGCACAACTACAGGATTGGCCAACCACGTAGGATGGAGCACTCCTCTGACAAGGCCTGCTGCTTCCAACTTCTTGATCTCTTCTGCGATGAATTCTTGGCGCTCCACTGCTTGCTTCCTGACCTTCTGCTTGACGGGCCGAGCATGAGGACAAACGGCAAGGTGGTGCTCAATTACTTTCCTGGGAACATTGGGGATGTCAGACGGTTGCCACGCAAACACGTCGACATTCGCCCGCAGGAAAGCAATGAGCGCGCTTTCCTATTTAGGGTCGATAGTGGCACTGATGGTGAAGGTACCACCAGTGCCGTCCTCCTTGGCGGACACCTTCTTCGTCTCTGGCGGAGCTGCCATTGTCTTCTTACACTTGCCGGTGGAGCTCGATGGTGCGTCCTCGACGGCAGCGCAGCACTCCGAAGAGGTGCGCTTGCCGGAGTGGGCATCAGAACTCTTGCCGGACTTGGTCTTCTTCTTCCCCCCGGGTGCTTCAGCGGCAAGTGACTTGCGGTCTGTTGCGGCTGCTGCTTCCCGGTAGATCTTGTTGGCGCAGATAAGAGCATCCTTCTTGTCGCCAGGGACAGAGATGACGCTTATCGGGCCTGGCATCTTCAGCATGTTGTATGCGTAGTGAGAGGCTGTCATGAACTTGGCGAGCGCTGGACGGCCAAGTATATCATTGTAAGGCAATGGAATATCGGCAACGTCAAAAGTGACCCTCTCAGTCCTGAAGTTCAGCTCGCTGCCAAATGTTACCGGCAACGTGACCTTCCCCTTCGGCTTGCTCCTTCCCCGGTTAATTCCTTGAAATGTGCCGGTCTCTTCAAGCTCGCTGTCAGGGATCTGGAGTTTCTGGAGTACAGCGGAGGAGATCAGGTTCAAGCCGGCCCCGCCGTCAACTAACATCTTAGTGACCTTGAGGTTGCGGATAGTTGGTGAAACCAACATCGGCAAGCACCCGACCGTAGTTGTGCGGTCAGGGTGGTCCTCAATATCAAAGATGATAGGCGTGCTGGATCATTTCAGAAGCTTGCGTGACTCGACAGGTGGTTCTACCGCATTGACTTCCCGCACCCACTGCTTGAGTTGGCGGTGCGAGGTATGCAGAGAAGCACTGCCGTCAACACACAAGACCTCTGTGGCTTTCTGGAACTCCTGCTCACTGGTCTCGACATCATCCATGTCTTCGTCATCGTTGTCATCTTCATCCTTGTCGCGGCCGCGGGGAGGTCTGTCTCCTTGCCGCTGCTTGGCTTTGCCGCGGCGTCCTCCCCGGCCGGCGCGCTTCTTGCCAGATTCTCCAGCGCCTCCTTGGGCCCTCTCCTTGTCTCGTCGTTCGTACTCAGCCTTTTGTTGCTAGACAAGCTACTCGACCTTCTTGCAGCTCTGGAGGTCATGGCCCTTGGTGCGGTGGATCTTGCAGTACTGTTTGTCGGTGCCGTCCTGCTGGTCGGCGACCGCCACAGCTTGGCAGTTGGTGCATGCGGCAATCTCCTTGTTGGAGCTACCAACTTTGGCTTTCTTGGCGCCACCTTCGTTGCCGGACTGCTCAACGACTAGCACATCTTTGCCTTTCTTCTTCCTGTTCCGCCGCCGGTTTTTCTTTGCCGGGGCAGCATCCTCACTGTCAGATCCTCCCGCACCTATATTCTCTCCGGGGAGTTTCCTTCCTTCTTCAGCACGTGCACACTTGTCGGCCAGGGCATACAGCTCACTGACGTCTCTGATGTTGCACATCGCCATCTCCTCCCGCATCCTACGGTTACGCACGTTCTGATGGAACGCGCTGATGACTGCGGCAGGGTGGACATCTGGGATGTTGTGCTGTACACGGCTGAATCTCTGAATGTACTTGCGCAGGGGCTCTCCTTCCTTCTGGGCGAGCAGATGAAGGTCACTCTCTTGGCCATGAGGTTTGTGGCCGCTTGTAAAGGCGCCGACAAACTGATGGCATAGGTCTGCCCAGGAGGATATGGAGTTGTCTGGCAAGTGCATGAGCCAGGACCTGACGTTGGGCTTGAGCACCAGCGGGAAGTAGTTGGCAAGGATCTTGTCGTCCCGCCCCCCAGCAGCCTGCACCGCGATGGTGTAGATGCTGAGGAACTCCGACGGATGCGACTTGCCGTCGTACTTCTCTGGTACGTCTGGTTTGAAATTCTTCATGCTGGGCCACTGGACTTGCCGCAGCTCACGAGTAAACGCAGGGCAACCTACCGCGTACGGCAAGTCGCCTGGTTCCCCTGGCGCATGCATGTCGACAGAGGGCCCAGCGCGCTGGTCTGATTGATGTCGCGCTTCTCTTCGGCGCTCGATGCGAGTACGAGCGTCTTCTTGCTGTCGTTCGTGAAGAACTTGGCGCTGATCGCGGCGAGCTCGTGGATCTGATGACGCGGTGGAGTCGCTGTCGAGGTGGATCCGGCGAGTCGGCGATCTTGGCCTTCGGGGTGGAGAGTGCACAGAGGTTGCACCCCCACCGGTCTTGTCGCCACCGGCTCGTGCCTGGCTGACTGGCTGCGGCTGCGACGTGCTCGGCTGCCGTTGAGTGTCGCCGTTGGCGAAGCCGATGAGACTCTGATGGTGGCCCTCCAGTCATCGATCTTGTCTGCCGTTGGAGGGTAGTCTAGGAGCAGTTGAGCTCGCGCCAAAGCTTCTGCTGCAGGTGGCGGTGGCGAACGGTGCGAGGAGCGGGATATGCTCGGACTTCTAACTATGTTAGAAGGAGCAGTATCCCGTCCAGGCGACCGTGCCTCGCTCGTGCCAGCATGTTGGCATGCATGCTGGTCTTGAGCACTCCGAGATCCACCAGCTCGATCTTGGTCCAGCAAACGCATGGTACCGTGAGTACCATGACGCTGCCGGTCCCGCGCCTCCTGAGATGGGCGCGGTGCATGTACGGACGCCGAGGTCTTGGAGTGCGCCGTCATTGTGGGAGCCGGCTACGCCGCCGATGGGTAGTGCAGCCTTGTCCTTGGACCTGGCAGCACCATGAACTCCCTCGTCGACGCCCGTTCTTCCGCTGGCATCCGCCCCATCAGCCGTTTGCTCCGGTGGTAGCGGGGCGGACGGGGCAGCCGCTTCCGAAACCTTCTTCTTCGGCGGCATGTCGATGAAGTTGATGAAGATCTAGCTCGCATGAACGCCGGATCTGGTTCACAGAACCTCAACGCCCCCTACCTAGCACGCCAAAGATGTCGGGGTACTGATCCACGAACACCTATGGGACCGGCGGGCTGAGTCCCTTTCGGTTCGGCGGGGGCGGAGGTCGTGCAAAGAGCGGATCGAGGCGAAGCACGCGAGCAGTTTACCCAGGTTCGGGCCGCACGGATGCATAAAACCCTACTCCTGCTTTGTGGTTTGTATTGATTTCTTGCTCGGGAGCGCGGAGTGTTACAGTACACACCAGCCGCTAACGAGACCGAGCGTGAGTGTTCTCCGAACTAGCTAACCCCCTCTACGTTGCGCATGGGACTCCTTTTATATGCTCAAGGGGTCACCGACAGGTGGCAACGGAGACGAAGGGTAAAAATGGAAAGGTGCTGCGGTAGGTACAGCTACCCGCTACAGTGTATCATACCTAACCCTGACGGCAGGGGACAAGGGCATTAAATGCCCGTCTGCGTCGCCTAAACAGTGCAAAAGGGACCGTCCGGGACGCCACTGCTTGCCACGATGGCAATCTTGTCAGCGCCGCTTGCCACCACGCACCGCTGGCTGCATAGCCTCCCGCCACGCACGCCTGGAAGGGTCCCAGAGCGACACGTTGGTGGATGTGCTGGAGCGTGGGCACAGAGTGGTGGCTTGCCGCGGCAAGCGCCTTGCCGCGGTCGTTGTCTTGTCGCGCCCGGGAGGTTGTCGCTCACCGGGCCTTGCCAGGACGCGCGGCGCGCCGTGGCAAGTTCCTTGAGGTGCCTTGGTTGGCCTTCCCGGCAAGCTCCTCTTGCCGGGGTCTTGAGGTGCCTTGGTTGGCCTTCCTGGCAAGCTTCTCTTGCCGGGGTCTTGTCTCTTTGGCTTGGATACTTTGTTCTTGAATGGTTCCAAAGGAACCACGGAGGACCTTGGCGGTCACCCGACAAGCCTTGCCGTGGGATGCTGCGACTGCCCGTGCACAAGTTCGGGATACAAGAGTACCCCTACTCTAGTACACCGACAATCAGGAAGCACACTTTAGAGCATGAAAACTACATGCTACAGGAACATAACAGGGCAAAGCAAGGCATGGCATGAAGCTAATCAAAGTACTTAACAAAAGTCCCTTAGTGACCTTGAGCCAAAAGGGATCAGAAAATACAATTGCAAGCATGTGAACATGGCAAAAACATAAAAAGATTCAGACTTGGTGAAAAACTGGAGCATGCAAAACAGATTAACAAGTAGGCATGTTTACAAGCTCGATGCACTCACTACATAGCATGGCATGACAAACTAAGCATACACCCATCGAGAATACATGGCATAGAAGCTAGACATGGTAATAACAACATCATAGGATGCACGAATCAATAGAAACATCCTCGGAAAAATCGCTAAACATGTCAACAATCTGCCAAGATCATTTTATAGAAAAAGTAGAGCTCGACTGACTCAAGCTAAGTTGCTCCATGATTGCAAACAAAGACATTGATCGATAGAGCACCACAATATTAACAAAACATCCTTACTGATCATCCTCAAAAGAGGCACGGATAACTAGGAAACAACATAAACATATGGCATAAAGACAAAAACAGGACAAGGACTTAGTGAAATTCTAAGTCCTTGAAATCAGCATTAACGATTACGCTACTTTGCAAGCTTGTGCTAGTCACCACAAATATCACAAAAATACAAGGTAAGCACCCCTGTAAATATGGCATGGCATATAACAAAACACATGTAGAGCTCAGGATCATAGCATGCACACATTAATCATGGCAAAAATGACAAAATGCCATTTGCTGAAACAGATCTGACAAATTCATCACATAGCCCTCTTCCAACAATATTTTAGGCATCAAGATGAGCTCAAATTAAAATGATGCAATGAGATGAAATGATGTACTCATTGAGACGAACATTTTGATATGCTACATGCAAGAATCGGAGCAACGGGTGATGAGTTATGATGCGATAAAAAGCCAAAAAAATACTAGGGGAAAAGGACTTAGAGATATTTACCCACCCAGATCTAGGGTTCTTGGCTTGGATCTCGAGGTTGACCGGATCCCTCGCCGGAGTTGGGACGGAGTCAGAGGAGATGACGTTCGGGGAGGTGCAGGTGTGCGGGATCCGGCGAAGGAGGTCATCGGAAGGCCCCAGTAGGTGCGGCAGCGAGCACCTGGGCACCAGGCAGGGGCGGCGGGCGCGCTCTCCGGCCGGTGAGGTCTGCCGGCGTCGGGGGCGGCGAGCCCGAGCCGGAACTGAACCTGGCGCGGGGAGGCGCGGTGGTGGCGCGAGCGGGCGGCTCGCCGACGGGAGATGCAGTCGCCGGCATGTGGCGGCGGGGTGATGGAGCAGGTGCGGGCCGGGCGGGGCAGTGTCCGGGCCGCAGCGGGCGAGCGAAGGTGGCGCGCGGGCCTGCGCGGGCCCGCGATGGGCTCCGCGGGCCGCGGCGAAGTGGGCGGGGGCGAGCGGCGGCGGCGCGCGGGCCTGCGCGGGCCCGCAACGGGCTCCGCGGGCCGCGGCGAAGTGGGCGCGGGCGAGGCTGATGTGGCGCGCTATGAGTGGCCCAGGGCGGCGGCGCGGGCTGACGTGGCGGCCGCTGATTGGCCGGGCGACGTGGAGGGCGCGGTGGACATGTCCGGCGCGGGATGGACATGTCCGGTGGCGCGAGGAAGAGTGTCGTGGTTTCATCATGGCAGATGTCCTAGAGAAAGGACTTAGTCGTGGAGCCATCGCGATGGGTTAGCTTGAAGGGGTTAAAGCGGACACAGGGACGCAAGAGAGTTATACTAGTTCAGCCGCTTCAATGAAGGTAAAAGCCTACGTCTAGTTGTGATGGGATTGATGGGGTTTCGATGACTAGGGAGCAAACAAGCTTCGCCTATGTCTTGAGTTGTTATCTCTCCTTGAACCACCGCCGGGTCGTCCCCTTATATACACGGGTGACGCCCGTCGGTTCACAGAGTCCCAACACCGGTCAATATTCGTATCCGAGTTGGTCTCTCCTTATTCCTAACTTATAATACAAGTTTATATACAAATACCGGTTTACAGCTACATGTCTTGAACCGACTACGGGCCTTAGGCCCTCATCCGCCTTCTTGGGCTTTAGCACTCTTGAACTACTGATGAAGTTGACCCGGCCCAGATAGGCCGGTTTATGCCGAGCAGTAATATCCCCAACATTAGGCCCCAGATTGATTTGAACGGGTTCATGTCAATCCTTTAACAAAAGCTTCATCTTCAACATCTTCTCATAAATTGGTAAACCGCCATGATGTCATCTTCTCTGATTGCTGTAAACCGGAGTGACGTCACCTTTCATAACGAAGCTACCATTATGCTTCTTTGTTTAATAGATCTTCGGAAATCGAGGCGACAACTCCGTTTTGTGGCCCCTTGATTGTCGCGCCTGACACCTGTTCTTTCGCCTTATAAATAGGACCGAAGGGTCATTTCTTTTCTCCCCTTCGTGCCTTTCTAACTCATATTCCTCGCGTCGCCAGCCTCGGAGCTCCGCTGCCACCGTCGACCTCTGCCTCAACCTCGGCCGCTGCATCAACCTGGGCGCACCAGAGCATCGCGCAACCTTCCGTGTCTTCCTCCGCTCCGGTAAATCTTCTATCCTTTCCCCCGCAGATTTGACCTAGGGTTTCATAGTTCTTCAGTGTTCATCGTCTGCCTCTTGCTCATACGATAGATCTTTAGATGACTCCGCAAATCTTTATTCTGTGAAATGGTAGCTGTTTACCCTTCGCCTTCACTTACACATCTCAAAACCATGGATCTGTATGTACGTCTTGCTCATTGATTCGGTATTGCTCCTTTTGGACCTCTGAATATTTATCTTTTTTCTGAACTAGCTTCAGATCCATCGCTGTAGAGAAATCTTGTGAAATCTGTTTCTGCATACTTATCCATCCGTAATCTCAGCTGTTTCAAATGCTTAGATCAGGCGGTTTTAACCTTGTAAAAAAATTTGTCAAACCGGTATATACCATTAGTCCCCTTGTTGAACCGCCAGATGTTGTTGCTTCATAAAACTCCGGTTCAGATAGACCTGTCTCCGGTTTAACATTGCACATACCAATGTACCTTGATCAATGCATTTTTGAACCGGGATTTTCTACCTTGTAGATTTCGTCATGGCCAAGCAAGTATATGAGTGCAATTGGGTTCCTTCTCGCGTCACAGAGGCTCAGCTGGACGATTTAGTCCTGATCGGCGCTTTAGGTAGCAAAGATACCATCCATTGGAGGGCTCCTGGCAAAGAATGCCCTCCCACAACTTAGGAAGGAGAGGTCGTTGTTTTCGTAGATCACTTAGCCCGGGAATTTAAGCCGCCCGGTTATAAATTTTACCGGGATGTTTTAGCCGATTTCCAACTCCATCCACAAGACACTGGCCCCAACTCTGTTACAAATATGTGTCACTTCCAAGTGCTCTGTGAGGCGTACTTTCAAGAGGAGCCCACAGTGGAATTGTTCAGAGACCTTTTCCATCTAAACCACTGTACTGAGTTTACTGACGGCTCCAATATGGAGTTGGGTGGCGTGGCGATCCAGAAAAGGAAAGAGGTCACATACCCTCACGCCAAACTGCACATCCACCCCAAAGAGTGGAATCAGACATGGTTATATTGCAAAGACACCTCCCCTGCTGGTGAGAATCCCTTGCTTGGCTTTCGTCCGGAGCGGCTCGGCAATACACACCCTTTTCTGCAAAGATTGACTGCCCAGGAGAGATGCAAATATGCTCCTCAACTATCGAAGCTCAGAGCCTTTATGGCCAACGGTTTAACTGGGGTTGATCTCGCACGCTGTTGGATATCATGGAGCATACTGCCCCTTAGTCAGCGCTCCGGTTTGATGTGCGAGTATACTGGCAGTGTTGATGACCCACCGTGACATTCCAAAATCCAGCTCACCGATGAAGAAATCACAGAGGCTGTGAATAAGATGCTGAATGAACCGGAACACATCTGTGCTAAAAACGGCCTGCTTCCCTTCTGTGCCACCAACAAACCGCCAGTTGTAAGATTTTGATTTTTCTTTTTGCTGAATCTGTTATTGATATATCTGGTCATTGTTTAATATCAGTGTCTGTGTAATCAGGGCAATGATCAGTTTTGGAGCAAGAAACTGCCGCAGGAGAAACCAGAAAAACCAGACAAACCGGAAAGAGCAACCCGGCAAAAGACTAAAGCTGTGAAGAAGACTGCCCACGGGAAAAGAACCACTGCATCCTCTAATCCAGCCCCTGATGATGATGTGGATAATCCGGACCTTGAGGTAGAGCTTGACTCACTTTGGCTTATTTTTCATGCGTCTTATTGATGATGATATTTGTCAGGATGATGCCGAAGCCAGCCACGCTGATGCTGCAGAGGTAATTATTCTCTCTTCCGACTTAGAACCTTTGCCTTCACTAAAAATCTGTCAGGCAAACCGGAAAGTTAAATTTTCTCATCCTCTTGCTTATTTGGATCCCAAATTTCTTATGAAGACCCAACAGCACGAAGCTCGTCGCACAACCCGGCACAGCGGCCAGGTAGTTACCTCCGCCGGTTTACCGAACAGTACGGTTTGGAAACGCCGTTCAGAGGTCTCTAATTTGCTTGTCAATGCTTGTCCTAAAGCGGGCTGCTTTCGTCAACCTCTTAATCCATCTAACTCCGATTACCAGGTTACTTCCCACTCATCTTCTGGCGAGTCATCGGCTACTCAGCTGCCACCACTCAAAACGGTGCTTGGGTAAGCTATACTAATCATAATATTTGCAGCACATTGCCTTGGAACATATGCTGTATTTGATTTTGTTATTCCTTTCAGGGCCAAACCTAGGCCAAGCAAGAAGGCTCGCCTGGACAAAGCGGCCGAAGGAGATGCCGTCCTTGAACCGGGAAAGACACCAGATCTTGAAGCGGCTATTCCTGAGGATATACCCAATGATCCACCGCAGCAAGACGACTATCTTATTGCTGAAGAGAGACCAATTGATGCGTCAAGCCCTGTCAATCAGCCCACAAGCTCCATCCGGATTGAGAAATCCATCGGTCCAGCAAAGCCTACTGACAAGCCAACAACCCCAGTGCAAACCAGCGATTCCAAGGACGATCAGGTTGTCATTACTGGCACTGGCCATACCAAGCCAAGCAATCCTGTCGCTTTGTCCAAACATTCTGCCAAGGAAGAATTCGCTGCCTTTAGCAAAGGCAAGTGGAATGCTGATCTGGCGACTTACGCTGCTCTGAACGCCCAGGATATCCATTCCGGCTATCTGAACCGGCTGTATACCAGTCATGACTATGAAGCCGGTCTGGTTAATATGATGAAAGATAAATATGAGGTAACTTCCATATGCTCTTTCCTGCTTGTATGCTTCAATTCGCGCTGACTCTCCTAGCCCCCAAGGGCCGGTTTGTAATCTTCTTTTAAACCGGGAGTTACTAATATAAATCTTAATGCTTTGAAATTTTCTGATGTAGCCCCCAAGGGCCGGTTCAAATTAACGTAGTTAAACCGGTACTTTAAGTAATTGAGATTGCCGCATCAGAATATATACGAGCAAATAGCCATTAGCCCCCAAGTGCCAAGTTGAATACTTGTATTGAGCTTGGGACTTTATAATCAAGTGAAATCTGAAGATCAAATATGCATTAGCCCCCAAGTGCCAAGTGCATAACTTGTTATTTGATTGGTACTTCAATCCTTGCACCGTTTTGTTGAAGCATATAACTGTCTGCATGCAGGCTGAGCTGAAGAAGAAAGAAAGCCGAGTCACCGATCTCCAAGAAAACCTGAAAACCCAACAAGCTGAAACCTCCAAAGCAAAAGAGGAATTAGCCAGCGCTTTAAGCGCCATGGAACAGCTTAAGGAGAGCTTCAAGAAGAAGCGGGCGGATTGGGCCACTGAAAAGTCTGCTGTAATCAAACGAGCAGAGGATGCCGAGGCCGCACTAAAACCGGTGGCGTATGAACTGACCAGCATAAAGCGGCACATGCATGCCATGACCACTGCTATATTTGGTAAGCCAGTTTGACTTCTGAATTGACTCGGACTTCTTACAGAGCTGCCGGTTTAACCCTTTACGATATTTCAGGGACACGCATTGGTCACTTGGGGTTAGATGTGCGGAAGAAATTGAAAGCCGCCTATACGTTGGTCGAACAACTGTACCCTTGCGCACAGCGGATCATCTGTACCGCATCCCACAACAAACCGGCACCAACTTTGATTCAAGACACTCTGATGAAACTGTCAGTGCTTCCTGCCCGGGTTGAAGAGCTGAAGAAATCTGATGCTCGAACCGGTGCGATCACTTCCTTAATCCGGGCAAAAGCCTGGGTGCCAGATTTTGATCCTATTGAAGCGGCTCAGGGCTACCCCAGCTTGAAGGAAGATGAGTCGGAATTTGGTGAAGCGGATCTACGAGCAATAAACCGGGAGGTGCGTCCGCTAGCTTGCCAATTGGCTAAAGAAGCAGACTTGTCTCATTATCAAGCCCAATACGACACTCAGAACAAGCGAATAGCTGCACCAATTCATGAATCGGAAAATCTTATCCCTCCAATCCGTAAGCATACTTACGCTCCCGATATTGACCCGTCATTGCTGATCCATGATGAAGCTGTTTTTCAAGCATTAATGGGAATCGACTGGACAACTGTTGATTTACAGCTGCTGGGTAGAGAAACTGAGGCTGAAGCGGCGCACGATGACCCACAACCATCAGGCCAGGCTGGTGACCAAGCTTGAACCGGAAGCCGGTTTAAAACTGCTTCTCCTTTGCAAAAAACAATAATCTTATTGTGGGCACCGTGTTGCCTTGTAATAGGCTAGCTGATACTTTTGATGTTGATATGCCTTCGTGCATAATTTGTTCTTCCTATGACGATGAACTTTTCCAAAGCACTTTCTGCAATAAGAAACTCCTCAAGTGCCACCGCGGTTGTACCGTCAGGCGGAATATGATGTCTGCATATATGAAGTCAAAACATCCAATTTTTTTAAGTATATGACCAAATTTTTGAGATACATAATACCTGCCATCGTTGAGCGTGAAGTTGGCTTGGCCAATCTTGAAGCGGAGTTTTGCAAACCCACACTGTTGGAGGAGATAAAAGCTCCTGTATATATATGATGCTGGTTTACCATGTAAACCGTGCCAGGTTATAATAAACACCGTGTTACTCCATAAGAGGATGTTAACAACAAGGATCAAACCGGTCAAATAGTCTCCCGATTGACGTGAACTGTGTTCCGTCAATTGATTGGTTGAAAACTTTGTCGGTTTAAAAGAAAACGCAATAAAAAAGAAAAAAGTATCTTGCAAAGAAAAGTGCGAAGCAAAAGCAATGACACAACCGTTTGCAAAAAAGGTTTATTTGAGCTGATCAAATGGCGTTACAATGGCCGAACACGACCAAGCTCCCGTTAGGTGTAACTATGGTTCTAGTCAGCCAGGTCCCCAAATGAAACTGTGGGATTTATGCCGACCAAGTGGCATGGCAATGGTTCGGGTTCGACCAAGCCCCCAAGTGATTCTGTGGCCTTAGGCCGATCAAGAGGCATGACTGGTTCAGACGTGACCAAGTCCCCAAGTGATCTGGTGGCTCTCGCCTATCAAGAGGTATGGTATTGGTTCAGACACGACCAATCCTCCAAGTGCTATAACATGATGCTTTTAAAAAGCGAACTCAAGGGGTAAACCGGAGGCCGCTTTAGAACAACTCCGTGTAACCACACATGATTTAAAAGAACAGATACCCCGCTTTAGCTGAGGTCCCGGTTTATTATATTTAATCATAATATATACATCTTTGTAATATGTACATAAGTAGAACCAATGGCTCAGGTATAATAAGGCCGAGGATGAGCTATGTTCCACGGCCTATTGGTCTCCTCCTCTGATGTACGTGAGTCCTTATGCTCTCGAATATCGATCAGATAGTATGACCCGTTGTGCAGATTCTTGCTGACCACAAAAGGCCCCTCCCAAGGTGGGGATAACTTATGCATATCAGTCTGATCTTGGATGAGCCGAAGCACCAAATCTCCTTCCTGGAAGGTTCTGGTTCTGACTCAGCGACTGTGATAACGACGAAGATCCTGTTGGTAAATCGCCGATCGGGCGGCTGCTATGTCACGCTCTTCATCCAACCGGTCCAAAGCATCTTGCCGTGCTGTCTCGTTGTCCGCTTCAATATAAGCCGTCACACGAGGTGAATCATGACGGATATCACTTGGGAGAACCGCATCCGCTCCATAAACCATGAAGAACGGTGTGTGTCCTGTTGACCTTTTGGGTGTTGTATTGATGCTCCATAACACAGATGGTAATTCCTCTACCCAACAACCCGGCGTTCTCTGCAAAGGAACCATGAGCCGGGGCTTGATGCCTCTCAAGATCTCTTGATTAGCTCTTTCTGCTTGACCATTGGACTGTGGGTGTGCCACTGATGAGACGTCAAGCCGGATGTGCTCCTGTTCGCAAAACTCCTTCATGGCACCTTTGGACAAATTGGTACCATTATCTGTGATGATACTGTGTGGAAAGCCAAACCGGAAAATCACTTTTTCGATGAACTAAACTGCCGTGGTCGCATCACACTTACTAACAGGTTCCGCCTCCACCCACTTTATAAACTTGTCAACCGCCACCAGGAGGTGGGTCTTCTTATCTTTGGACCTTTTGAAAGGCCCCACCATATCCAGCCACCAAGTCGCAAACGGCCAAGTAATTGGAATCATTCTCAATTCTTGAGCCGGTACATGAGCACGTCTTGAAAACCTTTGGCAACCATCACATCGTCTGACCAGATCCTCCGCATCAGCATGAGCAGTTAACCAATAGAAGCCATGGCGAAACGCTTTAGCCACCAGAGACTTTGAACCGGCGTGGTGACCACAATCTCCTTCGTGGATCTCACGCAAAATTTCACGGCCTTCTTCGGGAGACACACATCGTTGAAATGCTCCTGACACACTGCAATGATGCAACTCGCCGTTGATAATAGTCATGGACTTCGATCGCCGGATTATCTGTCGGGCCAGAGTCTCATCCTCTGGTAACTCGCCCCAGTTCTTGTACGCCAGGTAAGGAAGCGTCCAATCCGGAATAACATGAAGAGCTGCCACCAATTGAGCCTCCGGATCAGGAATAGCCAAATCCGCTTCACCAGGGATCTTGACCGACGGGTTGTGCAACACATCCAGAAAAATATTGGGCGGGACCGGTTTGCGCTGGGAGCCCAGCCGGCTTAAAGCGTTCGGCGCTTCATTTTTCCGCCAGTACACGTGGTCCACCTGATAGCCTTTAAAATGACCTACAACAATATCCACCTCACGACGATATACTGCCATGAGTGGGTCCTTGGAGTCCCAAGTGCCGGACACTTGCTGAGCCACGAGGTCCGAGTCGCCGAAACACTTAACTCGACTTAGATTCATCTCCTTAGCCATCCGAAGACCATGGAGCAAGGCTTCATACTCAGCTGCATTGTTAGTACAAGGGAACATTAAACGGAGAACGTAACAAAATTTATCACCTCATGGGGAAGTTAATACGACTCCAGCCCCCGAGCCTTCCAATTGCCTGGATCCGTCAAAATGGATGGTCCAATATGTGTGATCTGGCTTTTCTTTAGGTGCTTGCATTTCCGTCCAATCATTGATAAAATCAACAAGTGCTTGAGACTTAACCGCCGTCCGAGGCACATATTTCAAATCGTGCGGCCCAAGCTCTATAGCCCACTTGGCAATCCGGCCAGTTGCTTCCCGGTTCTAGATGATATCCCCCAAAGGAGCAGAACTGACCAGCGTGATTGGATGCCCTTGGAAGTATTGTTTAAGCTTCCGGCTTGCCATAAAAACTCCATACACCAGCTTCTGCCAATGCGGATACCTTTGCTTGGACTCAATGAGTACCTCACTGATATAATAGACCGGACATTGAATCGGATGCTCCTTACCTGCCTCCTTTCGCTCCACCACAATAGCCACGCTGACCGCCCGAGCATTAGCAGCAACATATAGCAGTAATGGCTCCTTGTCAATGGGAGCGGCGAGCACAGGCGGATTGGCCAATTGCCGCTTTAAGTCCTCAAACGCTTCATCAGCAGCCGAACTCCAGACAAACTGATCCGTCTTCTTCAACATCTGATACAAAGGGATTGCCTTCTCACCAAGACGACTGATAAACCGGCTTAACGCGGCAATCCGGCCTGCCAGGCATTGAACATCATTGATACACTTCGGTTTAGCCAGGGAGGTGATGGCTGTGATCTTCTCCGGATTAGCCTCAATTCCCCTATTAGACACCAGAAAGCCCAATAACTTGCCCGCCGGTACACCAAAGACGCACTTGTCGGGATTAAGCATCATCTTGTATGTCCTCAGGTTATCAAAGGTTTCATTCAAATCACCAATCAGAGTCTCCTTCTCCCTGGATTTAACCACGATATCATCCACGTAAGCATGTACATTACGGCCAATCTGTTTGTGTAGACAATTTTGCACACAACGTTGATAAGTTGCCTGGGCACTCTTCAGCCCGAAGGGCATAGACACATAGCAGAAGGCTCCAAAGGGAGTTATGAATGCCGTCTTCTCCTGGTCCTTAACTGCCATTTTGGTCTGATGATAGCCAGAATATGCATCCAAAAAACTTAAACGCTCACAACCCGCCGTAGCATCAATAATTTGATCAATACGGGGAAGGGCAAAAGGATCTGCTGGACAAGCTTTATTAAGATCTGTGTAATCCACACACATGTGCCAGGTGCCGTTTTTCTTAAGGACCAGCACCGGATTGGCAAGCCACTCAGGGTGAAAAACCTCAACAATAAAACCAGCTGCTAAGAGCCTGGCTACCTCTTCTCCAATTGCCTTGCGTCTTTCTTTGTTAAACCAGCGGAGGAACTGTTTCACCGGTTTGTATTTGGGATCCACATTAAGGGTGTGCTCAGCGAGTCGCCTTGGTACACCTGGCATGTCAGAAGGCTTCCATGCAAAAATGTCCCGATTCTCACGGATGAACTCGATGAGCGCGCTTTCCTATTTCGGATCCAAATTAGCACTGATGCTGAACTGCTTGGACGAATCGCCAGGTACAAAGTCAACAAGCTTAGTTTCTGCTGCCGATTTGAACTTCAGGGCCGGATCATGCTCCGTAGTTGGCTTCTTTAATGGAGTCATGTCCGCCGGATCAACATTGTCCTTATAACACTTCAGCTCCTCGGTGGCACAAACCGACTCTGCATAGGCCGCATCACCTTACTCGCACTCCAAAGCAATTTTGCGGCTTCCGTGAACTGTTATTATCCCCTTGTGACCTGGCATCTTGAGCTGCAAATACACATCACAGGGCCGTGCCATAAACTTGGCGTAGGCCGGTCGCCCAAATAGGGCGTGATATGGACTTTGGATTTTCACCACTTAAAACATCAATGTCTCCGACCTGGAATCATGATTATCCCCAAAGGCCACTTCCAGAGCTATCTTACCAACAGGATATGCTGATTTGCCAGGTACTACACCGTGGAACACTGTATTAGACGGTTTAAGATTTTTATCTGTCAGTCCCATACGACGGAAGGTCTCATAGTACAAGATGTTAATGCTGCTACCTCCATCCATGAGCACCTTGGTGAACTTGTAACCTCCCACCTGAGGCGCCACCACCAGAGCCAACTGACCCGGATTATCGACCTGGGGAGGGTGATCCTCTCTGCTCCATATGATTGGCTGTTCAGACCAACGTAGATAACGGGGTATGGCCGGTTCAACAGAGTTGACCGCCCGCCTCTGAATCTTCCGGTCTCGCTTGTCCAAGCTAGTGGTGAAGACATGGTACTGCCCACTACTCAACTACTTTGGGTTGCTCTGGTAACCTGACTGTTGCTGCTGTTGGTTGTAACCACCCTGGTTGTTCTGACTATTTTGACCATTATGTCCGCTCGGATTACCATTAAATCCTGAACCGGAACTTCCTCCACCGTAACCCGGCCCGGATCCTGAGCCACCGCCAGATTCGTGGTCATACCGAAATTATTAGAATTCTTGAACTCCTGCATAATAAAGCAATCCTTCCAAAGGTGGTTTGCTGGCGCCTCCTTCGTCCCATGTCTTGGACAAGGCTGGCTTAGCAGATAGTTTAGTCTGTCTGGGTTAGGGTTGGGCGCCCCATTACGATTTTTCGGTTTACCCTTGCGTCGCTGGCCATTGTCCTGTGCGTTGGTATTAGCCACAAAGTCCATGTTACCATCCGCTTTACGATTGCCTCCACCACCATTGCCTATCCAGTGATGCTGTTGACCTTTGGAGTTGTTGTTCCTCTTTCCCTTCCCTGTCTTGTCATCATCAGATTCGGGATCCTTGGTACTATCAGAATCAGCATATTTCACCATAGCGGCCATGAGGGTCCCCATGTCAGTGCAATGACGCTTCATCCGTCCCAACTTCAGCTTTAGGGGCCCAAACCGGCAGTTGCCTTCTAGGGTTAATACTGCGATGTCAGCGTTGATGCGGTCTGATGAGTGCAAAACTTGTGAAACCCGGCGCACCGAATGAGTCGTTGACTCTCCTTCCTCCTGTACACAGGCAGCTAAGTCCACTATCGACATAGGCTGTTTACATGTATCCTTGAAATTGCTGATAAACCGGGCTCGTAATTGGGCCCATGAACTGATAGAATTAGCCGGCAAGCTTTTTAACCAAGTATGGGCCGTTCCTTCAAGCATCATGGTGAAGTATTTCGCACACGCCGCATCATCCACATCAAGCATCTCCATGGCCATCGCATAGCTCTCCACCCATGTCTCTGGAGGTTGATCCGCCATGTAATTTGGTACCTTGCGCGGGCCTTTGAAATCCTTGGGCAGGCACACATTGCGTAAAGCGGGGAACCAGGTTCGATCGAGATAGCTGGACCAACCGGCGTGAGCTGCCGAGCCTGATGCTGTGCGGCTAACTCGGCCTCCCTGCGTGCTCGGGCCCGGTCCACCACTTCTTGAGCGTTATCAGCACAGTCCACCGGGTTGTTGCCACGGGGTGCTCCACGTCGTTCATTACTCGACACTGCCGGTTCATCCATATGTATGCTATAGCTCCGGCTTGGACGGTGGGTCGAGTGGATCCGGTTGCGGCTGTACGAGTACGCTTCCTGTTGGACCAAAGCTGTCCTCAGAAGCTCCTTGACCCGTCGCGTCTCTATTGCCTGCGGCAAATCACCTTCAATTGGAATGGCCTCCAGCCGTGCAACAGCGGTGACGAGATTGTCCATCGGGTTGGAGTAGTGACCCGGAGGTGTTAAAACAGCCTGAGGTATGACGGTGTTTTGACGAGGTGGGTCCATCTGACGAGGCTGAACCAGAGCACCGGTCCCGGGAGCTTCCGCCCAGTTTCCCTCCAGCGGATTGCCGGTTCCTACTCCTGGAGTGTTGAAAAGGTCTCTGGCCTCAAAAACCGGAGGCAAACGAGATCGGTACTTCCTCCTCATGACTTCCTACGACGCACTCCGGTCCAACATGAGCCTGTAGGCTTGTGCGTCTAAAGCGGCCTGCTCCGTGGCCATCCTGGTGTCCTCAGCTGCCAGATCTGCCTTGGCCTGGGTGATCTGTTCCTTCACTTTTGCAATCTCGGCGTTGCGAACGCCCTGATCCGCCGGATTAGCCTCCGCCATAAGCACAGCCAATGCATCAAATAGCTCAGATAGAACTTGAGCCGGCGGGCACAAAGGGCCTCCTGCTGTCGGGTGGTAGGTGCGACATATGCCAACGGGTGGCTTATCATTGTGGGAGCCAGTAAGACATCGCCGGTGCCTGGAAACGGGATAAGGCGAAGACATGCACGCTGGCGGATCTTAGCCAGCTTCAGGGCTCTCCGTGGAGATAACACCCCTACTGCTGCTCTGCGGGGTCTCCGCATGATCACTAGATGGACAAGTAGCTACATAATGCTCCTTGAGCTGTTTGGTGGGAGGAGGAAGAAGGGCACGGCTAGCCTGCTTCTTCTCCTTGTGCAGTGTCTAGGACTAGCAGGGGGTCCAACCCTTTGCATGGGTGCCCCGGGGGGTTTATATAGGCCCACCCCTCAGGGGTACAATGGTAATCCGACTGGGCGCGGGGCCCAGCCGTCTGTGACCGCGCTCGCCGGCTTCCGCGCTGGCTGCTGGGGCCCGCCGACTAGCGGGTCCCGCCGGCTGCCGGCCCCTTGGTCGACAGGCAGGCCCCACTGTCCAGGGCCTGGTCGGCGGCTGGTTACTGTGGCTCCATGTTGGTGACGTGGGCTTCATCATGGTAGGCGTGGCTACAGTGCCGCCGCCCGTCGGGTGATCGCTCTAGCCTCACCGCGTCTTGTCTCCTTAATGAGGCGTCTCCTTCGAGGGAGGTGGCAGGCCGGCTGCGGGGAGCCGGCTCTGTCTTGGGCCGACTGGGGGGAGGCATGGCCGCCTTCGGGTGTCTCTCTGCTCGAAGGGGCCCACCGTCTGTGGGCCGCGCTGGCGGTCCGTCGTGGGTGACATCAGGGTCAACGTGGCAACAGTGTCACGCTGGACGGGTCATGGCTACTCCGTACGGCGCACTGTGCCAGGCGTGCTCCGGGATTCGGGGGTGGCAGGCTTCACTGTAGCCACCGCCCCGTCAACCGCCGTTAGGTGGGTGCAAACTTTGAGGGTACGGTCTCGACCGCTTTATGGGAGCCGGCTTCTTGGAGTCGGCCTTCTCATGCCGGCTTCCCGAAGTCGGCCCTCCCGTGGCTTTCTTCATGAGGGCTAAAGTCGGGCCGCCTTCCGAAAGCCGGCCTGGATGACAGCCAGCAAGGGGAAGGCGGCCCCACGTCTTGGGTTCTGGAGAGCCGGACGGGCTTGTAATTTTTTCAGAAGGGCCAGGAGAAGCCGGCTAGGCTACCCATGGCTATTTACTCCGACAGTAATCCCCGAAGCTGATCGAGCTCCGAGGTGGACAAAGGGACGAGAAGCTTGTCAGCTTCCCATCCTGAAGAGCCGGCTTTGCGGGTGTATGCCGACTTCAGAGAGCTCCGCGTCTTGCAGGCGGGAAAGGGGTCGACCTGCGTGCTGACCGCGGGCCCTCCCACGGCACGTGGCAGCGGATCCTGCCAGCGCACGCGCGCGACGGGACGCCGCCGCAAGCCCGGGCCCGCCACTCGCAGGCCTTGGTCCGAGCGCGGATCTTCCGTGGCCCACATGGGCTGCTCGCCTTCCCGCGGCGGTTTATTTCGCCGTTAAGGCACAATAAGCGCGGGACGTGGGGGAGTGGGCACGATCGATCCCCACGTTTCCCCACGCCGCCTCCTCGGCTCCGCCACGCGAGCCTATAAGTAGGGGGAGGAGGGGGAGCGACAGAGGTTCGCACGCTCTCTCTCGCTCCGCCCCTTCTCGTCCTTGTTTCTTCCTCTCGTTGCCCGCGCCTCCCGTCTCAGCGCCGCGCCCACATCGTCTTGCTCCCATGGCGCTGTCGAGCTCGTGGGACGGCTCCAACGTCCATGAGGACCATGTTGAGTTCCTCCACCAGACTCGGCGCCTGCCCGACGCCAACCTCGTGCGGGTCCACCTGGCGCCAGAGGCGGAGGTCTCGCCGGCGCCGGAGGAGGGCGAGCGGGTCGTTTTCCGCTCGCACTTCCTGCGCGGCTTCGGCCTTCCAGCGAGCGGATTTCTGCGTTCCTTCCTCGAGTTCTACAACCTTCAGCCGCATCACCTCACGCCCAATGCGATGATGCTACTGTTGGCCTTCGTCTCCCTCTGCGAAAGTTTCTTGGGGCTGCTCCCCATGCTGGAGCTCTGGGGGGAGTTCTTCCAGAGCAAACTCGGCACCGTCGTTGCAGGCGTGCCCGCCCCCTGCGGGGCCTTCATCGCCATGAGGAGGGCGGGCGAGAACAACCCGTTCCCGCCCATCCCCCTGATCCAGTCGGTGAAGATCTGGCAGAAGTCATACTTCTACGTGAAGAACACCGCCGAGCAAGGTGCCCACGTCAACCTGCCGGCTTATGTGGCCGGCGCGCCGGCTGGGAGGCAGCCTTCATGGAGTTTCCGGTCCCAGTCACTGTCTCAGGCCGGGAACGCCGCCGTCTCCCGGCTTCGGGTGATGATCCAGTCGGAAGGCCTGAGCGGGGCCGACTTGGTGGCCGCCTTCGTGGAGCGCCGGATATCTCCTCTCCAAAGCCGGCCCCACATGATGTGCCAGATGAGCGGCCGCTTCGACCCAAGCCGGCTGAGCACTAGGGAGATGCCTCATGCGGAGGTATCATACATGGTGAACTATATCTCTAACTGCAAGCTCGCCGAGGACTGGCGATATGGCAAGGTGTCTTATTCTCGCGCCAACCCTCCACCCGTGGTAAGCTTTGTTTTCTTTCTTCTTTTCATTGGTAGCCGGCTTTATGATGGCCGGCTTCTGATCAATTGGTTCTTCTTAGCAGAACCCCCTTCTCCCGCCGACGACCGGCAGCGGGGATAGAACGGCCAGTATGCCCCCGACCGCACGGCGGACGACGTCGACGATCCGGATTTGGGGGCGGCCGCCATGGAAGACGCCGTCGTGGGGGACGACGCCGAGCCCGGGGGCTCAAGGCTACCGCGAGCTTCGAGGACTGGCCGGATGATGCTGAAGCCGAAGTCGCCCCGCGTCGCCAGCCGGCGGCCGACCATCAGGGCGCGGGCTCGTCCATCGCGCCGGCTGCCGGCGGTGGCGCACAGAAGCGCCGGGCCGCTTCAGGCCTCTTCGGCAGTCGGCCGAAGAAGTCCAAAGCCTCCACCGCGGCGACCAAGCGAGATGAGGCGGCTGCGAAAGCGGCCCGCTTCCGCAAGGCGGTGAAGCAGCCTCAGGCGGTCTCAGCGTAAGTCGTCAATTGCCCTGTCGCATGCTTCTTCATCATTCTCTTCTTGTTCGAGCATTCTTCTTAATTTCTTCCGCTTGCTGGACAGGGCCGCTTTCCCTTGAGCGTGGTCCGGGCGGCTCCGTAGTTGGGCCGACTGGAGGTTCTTCAAGCTCCCGCCGCGTGGACCCCGCGCCGACCTCAGGGAGGCCACAGAGCGGAACGCCCGTGAAGCGCGGGAGGAGCGCGAGGCGGCGGAGAAAGCGGCCGCCCAGGCGGCGAGGGAGCAGGCCGACGCGGCAGCCAAGGCCCAGACGGAGGCGGCGACCGCGGAGCCGGAGGTGGAGGGTTCGCGCAACCAGCCTCCGCTGCTCGCCATTCCCCTCCGAGCCGTGGCCCCCGACACCCCATTGCCCTTGGCGGAGGAGATCGTCCAAGACCCGCCGCTGATGGAAGGGGGAGGACCCCGTGGCCTTTGCGAGGAAGCGCCGCCAGCAGCGCCAACCGGAGCGGGCCAAGGCGGCCAATCGTCAGCGGCGCCAGAGGGGCCGACCGGGGGTGAGCCGGAGAACAGAGCCGGCCTCGAGGTGCAGCCGGTGACGGGCCGGCGCGCAGGGGGAGGCGCCGCTCCGCCGGAGTTGCGCCGAGTCGCGGGCGCAGGCCAGTCGGCGGAAGATCTGGAGGCGGCCAGCACTGCCACGTCCGAGTGGACTCCCAGCGGGGGGACTGGCGAGCTGAATGTGGCGGCTCAAGGGGTCCGGAGCCGGCTGCAAGCTCAGGCCGCCCTGCTGCAACAGTTCACCCAGGAGTTCCTGTCGACGCGAGCCACCATCCGGGTGAGTCCTTCATTCTTGGCCGCTTTGCTCTCTTGATTTCTTCCGTGGGGGCGCGTCAGCGCACCCACTGGGTGTAGTCCCCGAGATCGTCGGGCCGACTGCTGCGCAGTCGGGTCGGATCTTTCTTGACGGCTACCTTATTTTTGCTTCTTGTCTGAACTTCCAGGAATATCACAACCTCCGTGCTGCCGCCTTCAACTCCCAGGCTCGGGAGTTGAGCCGGAGGACCGACGACCTGGCCGACAGCCGAAGTAAGTACTCGATCTTGTCTGTCTCCTGTGGGGGCGCGTCAGCGCACCCACTGGGTGTAGTCCCCGAGATTCGGGCCGACTGCTGAGCAGTCGGGTCGGATCTTTCTTGACGACTCTTTCCTTATTGGTTTTTCTTTTTCTTTGTCTTCAGGGGCCAACGCCGACTTGAGGAAGGAGCTCGGCGAAGCGAAGGCCGCCCTTCATACCAAGGATGCCGAGTACGCTGCCTTGGTCCAGGAGCGTGATCGCCTGGCCAAGAAGCTGGCCGACCAAGAGAAGAGCCACAAGGCGGCCCTGCAGAAGCGCAGGATAGCGAGGCCGCCCTGAAGGCAGAGTTGAGACCGAGGCGGCGAGCTGGGCTGAGACCCGGCGAGCACTGGATGAAGGCTTCGGCCGCATCGAGGACTTGATCGACGGTAAGCCGCCTTCCTCGCTCCTCTCCTGCCCCTTGCCGCCTGGTTTTTGGCTTAACTTGTGCTGCTGCTTATTTTTTTGTGCAGACTACTTCCCCGGCTACTCCGCCTTCGCCGCCCAAAGCATCGAGGCCCATCGCGAGGCGCGCCGTCAGGCGGGGGCCAACATCGCGCATCGCGAACCGGACGCTTGAGGAGCAGCTCTTGGCTGTCCAGGCGCGGTTGCAGCCGGCTCATCGGATGCTTCGCTGGCTCCAACACGCCGGGGCGCAAGTGTTGGCCGCCCTCTGGCCCGGCGAGACGATCCCCCGTACCCCAAGCCGGACTGCCGACTGGCTGGAGGTCGCAGTTGGTCGTTTCGAGGCTTGGAAGGCGTCGGCGGCCCGCCTCGAAGCCGGGCGGGCGTTGGAGTTCGTTCGGGCTTGGTACCCAGGACTGAGCCTGGACCAGCTGCACACTTGGCGGATGGAGGCCGACGCGGAGCTGGAGGAGGTGAGGCCGGCTAGATCGCAAGCGTTGACGATCGCGAGTGCACCGATCAGCGTTTTTGCGCCGAAAATCGATGATGACGGTGTTGCCCAGGCCGGAGGAGTGGTTCGGGCTGAACCGCGTGGCGAGGACTCGGCGGAGGAGATCGCTCCAGCGACGAGGGCGAGGATGACGAAGAGGAGGAAGGCGAAGACGTCGAGCCGCTGGTGGAACAACCGGCCGACCTCAGGCCGACCGTGCCTCCAGCAACTGAGGCGCGTGCAAGCGCGCCCTCTGCGGGAGGCGGTGACCAAGCCGAGGTTCGCCAGCCGGCCGCTCCTTCAGCCAGCACAACCGTCTCCGCCAACCAGCCCGGCTCGTCGGTCGCTCCGCCAGCTTGACCTACCGTCTTTACTTTTCCTGCTTGTTGTCTTTTGAACAATCTTCATTAAGTTTTCGCAGTTCCACCCATTGGGGGTGTATCCAAACTATGTTGAATGCTGGCCTCTCGGAGGTCTTATATGTAAATATTGTTATGTGCATGTTTGGTTTCCATTCGCGTATGCTTTTTATCCTTAGGCCTTTTCCTTTGCCGCCTTCCCTCTTTGGGGAGGCAAGTACTTGAGCTTTCTTGGATTGAAGTGAAGTGAATGGAAACCGGCTGGCCGGCTACTCTGGTAGCCAGTCGGCGGTGGGAGAAAAAACCGGCTTTTATTATATTAGTCCGTTAGTCCCTAGCCGTTTTTCGTGTGGGCGCCCGTTCCTGCCTTTAACTCTTGCCAGCCAGACAGCCGGTTCTTCGAACTGCGACTTTTGGCAAGAGAAGGCTTGGGAGCCGGCACACTACTTGTCTGACTGCGGGTAGAACTTCTAATATAACTCCAGTCGGCCAGTCCCCGAGCCGACTAGTCGAACCCGGTGCCGGACGGAACAAGTGAATGAAATGACAAGGTCATAAGCATGATACTTTTCATTCATAGATAAGGGATGGCAGTCCCCGAGCCCTCCTCGGGGGGCCTATTGTCTCGTACTTAATACAAAAGTTAGCGTGATACATACTGGATTTCAACTATAAAATCTTCGAAGGAGGTTGGCGTTCCATGGTCGTTCCGACTCCTTGCCGGAGTCGTCTCTCTTGCGTGCCTTCGGCTTCTGTGCATCGATCAGGTAGTAGGAGTCGTTGCCTAGAGCTCTGGTGATGACGAAGGGGCCTTCCCAAGGGGCCGAGAGCTTGTGCTGGCTGGCTGTTCGCTGGATCAGCTGGAGCACAAGATCACCCTCTTGGAAAGATCTTGGCCTGACCTTCCGGCTGTGGTAATGGCGTAAACCCTGCTGGTAGATGGCAGACCGGCTGAGGGCTAACAGCCGGCTTTCTTCCAGCAAGTCGATGCCGTCTTCTCGTGCTTCCTTGGCCTCCGCTTCCGTGTACATGGTTACTCGAGGCGAGTCGAACTCGATGTCAGTTGGGATGACCGCCTCGGCACCATACACAAGGAAGAAAGGGGTGAAGCCGGTTGACTTGTTTGGTGTAGTGCGCAGACTCCAGAGGACGACTGGCAGCTCATCGAGCCAACAGCCGGCTGAACGCTCCAGAGGTACGACCAGTCGGGGCTTGATGCCGGAGAGGATGAGGCCATTGGCTCGCTCGACCTGGGCGTTTGACTGCGGGTGGGCGACGGACGCTAAGTCCAGTCGAATACCTTGGCCTGCGCAGAAATGTGCCAAGGCTCCTTTGGCAAAATTCATGCCATTGTCGGTGATGATGCTGTGTGGCACGCCGTACCGAGTTGTTATGTCTGCGATGAATGTCACAGCAGTCGGCCCATTCAGCTTCTTGATCGGCTTTGCCTCAATCCACTTGGTGAATTTCTCCACGGCAACGAGCAAATGTGTCATGCCGCCGCGCGCCGTCTTGAATGGGTCCACCATGTCCAGTCCCCAAACGGCGAAGGGCCAGGTGAGGGGAATGGTATTGAGTGCCGAAGCCGGCATGTGTTGCTTGGAGCTGAAGAGTTGGCACCCCTTGCAATATTTAACTAATTCTTTGGCGTCATCCAAAGCGGTCGGCCAGAAGAAACCATGGCGGAAGTCTTTGGCGACAAGTGATCTTGAGGCCGCATGGTGGCCGCATTCTCCTTGGTGAATGTCTTTGAGGATTGCGATGCCCTTCTCTTGCTCGACGCACCGTTGGAGGACTCCAGTGACACTGCGTTTGACGAGTTCTCTGTTGATGATTGTGTATGCTCCGGCTCGACGTTGGACTTGTCTTGCCTCCATTTCGTCAGTCGGCAGATCTTGGTTTACCAGGAAGTTGAGGATGGACTGAGCCCATGACGGAGCCGCGACTTCTCCTACTGCCAATGTGGCTACTGCCACCAGGGTGGGCGGGCTGGGCAGTGAAATGCTGGAGTCGGCCGCCGGCTGTTGTGTTGGTGCAGTCCCTGGGCCGGCTACTGCAGTCCCCAAGACGGCTACTGCAGTCCCCGAGCCGGCTGCCGAAGTCCCCGGGCCGGCTGTGGGAGCCTCGGGGTCGCCTGCTTGGTTCCTCGAGCCGGACCCGGCCGCATCGGGGTCAGGCGGCACAAAGATGGAGTCGGACTCTGGAGACGGCTTGATAGATGGCTTGAGGAGGCGTTGTAGAGCGACGCCAGTTGGTATTGCTTGCCGAGTAGAGCCTATTCGAGCCAGGGCATCGGCTGGCTCGTTGTCGGCTTGTGGTACGTGGAGGAACTCGCATCCTTCAAAGTATCCGCTGAGTTGTTGGACCAGGAAGCGGTAGCTCGCCATATTTGCGTCCTTGGCGTCCCAGTCGCCGGATGATTGCTGGACCACCAGGTCCGAGTCACCATAACATAGGATCCGGCGAATGCCGAGTTCTTTGGCAAGCCGGAGCCCGTGTATGAGCGGCTCGTACTCGGCCACGTTGTTGGAGGCGGCAAAGTGGATCTGTAGCGTGTATCTGAGCTTGTCGCCTTTGGGAGAGGTAAGGACGATGCCGGCACCCAAGCCGGTGCGCATTTTGGAACCGTCAAAGTGCATGCGCCAATGGGTGGAGTCGGGAGCCGGCGGCAGGTACTGGGTCTCGGCCCAGTCGACGAGGAAGTCGGCCAGTGCTTGGGGCTTGATGGCGGTGCGGGGCTGGTAGAAGATCATGTAAGGGGCCAGCTCGATCGCCCATTTCGCCACCCGGCCGGATGTGTCCCGGCCGCCTATGATCTCGTCCAGCGGGGCGGTGCATACGACCGTGACGGGATGCTCTTGAAAGTAGGGCTTCAGCTTCTTGGCGGTGAAGTACACGCCGTAACACATCTTCTGGTAGTGCGGGTAGTTCTGCTTTGAAGCGGACAGCAGCTCGCTCAAATAATACACCGGCCGGCCTCTGGACCGGCTGGGCTCGGCCTTCTTCTGGGCGTTGGACTACGATCACGGTGCTGACCACCCGGCTGGTTGCGGCGATGTAGAGGAGCATGGGCTCTTTCTCAGTCGGCGCCGCCAGAACGGGCGGCGTGGCCAGCATCTTCTTCAGCTCGTGAAAATCTTGGTCGGCCTGGTCGTTCCACTCGAAGTGAGTGCTCTTCTTCATGAGGCGGTAGAGGGGGAGAGCTTTCTCTCCGAGCCGGCTGATGAAGCGGTTCAAGGAGGCCAAGCACCCGATGAACTTTTGAATGTCTCGAAGCTTGGTGGGGATCGCCATTCTCTCGATGGCCTTGATCTTCACCGAGTTGCATTCGATGCCGCGTTCGGAGACCAGGAAGCCTAGGAGCTGGCCGGCTGGCACTCCGAACACGCATTTCTCGGGGTTGAGCTTGATTTGGAACCGGCGTAGGTTCTCAAACGTTTCCTTGAGGTCTCCCAGCAAGGTGCCGCGCTTCTCCGTCTTCACCACGATGTCGTCCACGTAAACGTGAGCGTTTCTGCCGAGTTGCTTGAGGAGGCACTTCTGCATGTAACGCTGAAAAGTGGCACCGGCATTTCTCAAGCCGAATGTCATAGTCAGGTAGCAGAAGGCTCCAAATGGCGCGATGAAGGCGGTCTTCAGGCGGTCGTCCGGATCCAGCTTTATCTGGTGATATCCTGAGTAAGCATCCAAGAAGCTCAACAGCTCGCATCCGACTGTGGAGTCTATCACTTGGTCAATCCTTGGCAGGGCAAAGGGATCTTTGGGGCAGGCCTTGTTGAGGCTTGTGTAGTCTATACACATGCGCCATTTGTTGTTCTTCTTTAGCACGAGGACTGGGTTGGCGAGCCATTCTGGAAAGAAAACTTCCATAATGAAGCCGGCTGCCAGAAGCCGGGCTATCTCCTCCCCTACAATCCTGCGTTTCTCCTCCGACAGTCAGCGAAGGGGTTGTTTGACTGGCTTTGCGTCTTCTCGGACGTGTAGTTTGTTCTCGGCGAATTTCCTAGGAACACCCGGCATGTCCTTGGGGGACCATGCAAAGATGTCCCGATTCTCACGGAGGAAATCGGCGAGCTCGCCTTCCTATTTGCTGTTTAGGTTTGCCCCGATGACGGCAAACCTCTCTGGGTGCTCGGGGTCAAGAGGTATCTTCTTCGTCTCCTTGGCCGGCTGGAAAGATCCTTGAGCATCATGCTCCTTAGGGTCGGGGGACACGGACGACTGCTTGCCGGCTATGGCCACGACTCGGTCCAACATCTTCTTTTCTTCGGCGATCACAAGGGACTCGGCCAGCCGGCTGCTGGCTGCCGCGCACTCAGAGGACTTCTTGTAATCGCCGGCTACGGTGATGACGCCTTTGGTGCTTGGTATCTTCATCTTGAGGTATGCATAGTGGGGAACTGCCATGAATTTGGCCAAGGCAGGTCGGCCAAGTAATGCATGGTAAGGGCTTTCCAGGTCCACCACTTCAAACCAGATCGCTTCCCGGCGGAAATGCTCCTTGTCCCCAAAAAGTACATCAATCTTGATCTTGCCAATGGGGGCGCAGGACAGGCCGGGTATGATGCCATGAAACACTGTCCGAGTCGGCATGAGCTGCTTCGTCTTGACATTTAGCTTCTCCAGGGTGTCATGGTACAGGATGTTGATGCTGCTCCCGCCATCTATCAGCACGCGGGAGAAGCGGGCGGCACGTCTGTCCGTTGCAAGGGTGGCTTCCAGGACCAATGCATAAGAGCCGGGAGACGGCATCACCTCTGGATGGTCGGCCCGACTCCAGCTGATGGGCTTTTCTGACCAATGCATGTGTCCAACGGGGTTGGCAGTGACCACGCTGACTTCCTGGTGCTCTCGGCGCTTGCTGCGCCGGTCTTCGGGCTGGCTTGTAAAGACGATGTAAGTTGCTTGCTCGTTGGGGAATTCGTCGTGCACGGCTCCGACTGCGGGCCGAGCGGCCAGAGGCGGCGGGGCCGGAGGCGGCGGGCCGGCAGGCGGAGGCGGCGTGAGCCCCTCGTCTTTGGAGATTCGGGTGAGCCAATGGCACTTCCGGGTTGTGTGGTTGGACGGCTTCGTGCCGCTGTGGAACTTGCAGGGGGCGTCGAGAGTTTGCTCGTAGGAGAAGGCCGGCTGCCAAGCCGGCCTGCCACCCTTGGGCTTCTTGGGCGCAGGTCGCCCTTCGGGCGGCACGTCTTCAACTGTGGCCACCTGCCGAGTGGCGGGAGGCGGCGCGGGGCCCTTGCGCTTGTGGTCGTTCGAGTGTGGGCGTCGGCCGGAATCCCCAGCCGGCATCTTGGGCGCCGGGTTAAGTACTTTCCCGGACACGTCTACCCGAAGCTCGGTCTTCATCGAGGAGTCGGCAGTGGCATACTTGTCCGCTATGTCCAGAAGCTCGTCGAGGGTAGCCGGTTCGTCGCAGAGGAGCTTGTGCTTGAGGAGGGTGCCTTCTCGGCATCCGGCTGTGAAGTATTCTATGGCTTGCACCTCGTGCACCCCTTCGCAAGAGTTGCGGAGTTCAGCCCAACGCGTGAGGTAGTCGCGAGTGGACTCGGCGGGGCCTTGTACGCACAAGGAGAGCTGTCTGGGCTTGGGAGCCCGCTTGTAGGTGCTGTTGAAGTTGCGGATGAAGGCTTCTGTGAAGTCCAGTCAGCTGTTGATGTTGCGTAGCTTGAGGCTGTTGAGCCAGGTCCGCGCCGTGCCTTGCAGCATGAGGGGCACGTACTTCACGGCAATGCGCCGGTTGCCGTTGGCTATGCTAACCGCTGTGGAGTAATCGATCAACCAATCTTCCGGCTTCACGGAGCCGTTGTACTTGGGCGTGTCTCTTGGGAGCGAGAACCCTTTGGGGAAGGGCTCGTCGCGGATGCGGGGGCCGAAGCAAGGTGGACCGACATCGTCTTCTTCTTCCAGCGCCTGGGATCGCGCCAGGCGGTTGATCCGATGGCGGGCGTCGTTCTCGCCGACTCCTTCGCGGCGGCCTAGACGGCCGCTGAGAGTCGGGTGCGCCACTGGCGGCGGGGCGGGATATCTCTCTCCACGGGGTGGAGGCGGAGGCGGGTTGCCCCGCCATTCCATGGCTCGGGGATGGCCGTCCGCGTCTCGCTCGATGGAGATTCGGGTCCGGCTACGGCTGGCAGCCGGCTCTTTCTCGCGCCGCGCGCGGGTGTTGCTCGTACTCGGTGTCCGGGACGTCGCGTCGTGATCTCGGCGCGGGGGAGGGCTTTCCGCGCGGGCGTCGGCTTCATGTCGCTGCGCGGCTGCGTCAATCAGTTGCTGGATGCGCCGGGTCATGTGGGGGAGGTCTTCGGCCTCCAAGCCGTCCAACTCGTCTACGGCCGCCTGGGCGGCACGCAAGTTCTCGAGCAGAGTGGTATAGACCGGGCGGTCGACTCCCAGCGTGTCGGCGATGACGGCGCCGCGTTACTTGACAAGGCCGGCCCGGCTTGGCCCGCCCGGGGCCGGCGTGCCGAAGGCGGCGCGGTCAGCTTCGCGCTGGTAGGCCTCAGTGAGGCGTCTTACGGAAGCCAGCCTTCGGCCCTCTGCGAGGAGGGTGAGGCGGCGTGCCTCCAGTGCTTTGTCGTCGGCATTAGCCGGGAGGGGGGCGGACAAGTCGTGGGCCACCGCGTGCCAGGCGTCGTGGGCGCTCTCGTCGGTCGGGCTGCCGTGGCCGACAACCATCACTTCGGTGGCGACAGCGTCGCAGCCACCGGCTCGGGGAAGCGGGTCGTTGTAGATCATGACGTTGGTGGGGAAGGTGTCGAACGAGGCCGTGTCGGAGATGAGGGTTTCGTCGAGGAGATCGGCGAGGCTGCTCCCCGCGCAGACACTGGTGACGCCTTGCAGCGCGTCGTGGCAAGCGCCAT